>NW_022158382.1:0-249256 GCF_006535985.1 Synchytrium microbalum
ATTGATCGTATCCAGCAAGAGGCAGGGTGAGGAGGAAATCCGTTGAATGCGGCGCTTGTTGGGCTTCAATAAGCAGTACTTACACTACGGATAAATCCAAAATCTTGTTCCTTGGAGCCTTCATGACTGGAAATCTCTATGCTTGGTATAAATCGTTCTATCAAGATAGAATTAGAATAGATCCGTTAGTAGAAATTATGGAATATGAAACTTTCAAAACTGAATTGAACTTAGCGTGGGGGGATCCTCATATCAAGTTGACATCTAATCATAAATTGAAGAATATTCAGCAAGGTAGAAAGACTTTGGCCGAATATAACGTTGAGTTCTTGGGTCTGGTACCTAAATCCAGTTATGCAAATGACGAAGAAGCGTTAATTGACTTGTATCAAGAGGGTTTGAACGAAGAAATTCGACGAGACCTATATAGTGGCAGAATATCGTTACCCACTGTCCTGACGGAAGTCATGCGAATTGCTCTCACTATTGATGGCAATCATTCTGCTAGAAAGCAGAGATGCTTTTGCTCCTGCTCACCCGGTAAGAAAACCTTGGAATAAGGGAAAAGGGCCCTGGAGACCAAACGCCAATCACTTCCCTAATCGAAATCACAATATTCCGGCAACCCAATCATTCACAATATGTCAGTCAGAGACACGACAACATGCGGAATATGAAACTCTTGGTATGAAACTCTTGGCACTATGAGAGCACTATCTCAGTTATATTACTTACGAAAATTGTGAATAAATGGTTCAATCAGAGACTTTTGTCCAGCACGAGGGCTGTCATGTGTGAATTGCCATATTTCCGGCCACTTGATAAGCACTTTTGAAATTAACAGACATGGTAGATTACGTTTCTTCACGGTATCAAATACAAAACAGTAAACATACCAACTCTGTTGATAAGCCCCTCCGCATTATACTTGTCCACAATCTTTTTGGCAGCTTCAACCACAGCCAGCTCATGTTCGGAGTACTGGTCTTCATGAACACCGCCAAATATAAACTCTTCCGATGCACATGCTTGATCGTTGCGATCACCTTCAGTATAGACTCCTTTTTGCACAAACTGTCATGCGAGGCAGTGACTTAGATTTCCTGCACGTAGGAGAGCCAAAGAGTCCGAAACTCACCTTGAAAGGTCCTCTTCCAATTTCGGAGCCAGATTGTTGCTCTTGTGGAGTTGTTTTCTCGAGACATGGCTATCTTCGTCTGGCGATGTGAGCAATGATGAGACATGTCAATGATGAATTTTGGGTGAAGAAGAAGCGTTGAAAGCCTTCAACATACTTGATCGCTTGATATCTATAGGAATTCAGTGTCGGGAACTACAGTTGGGTCGAGAGTCTGGACACATGTGAAACGTTGATTCGATTGCCTGCGAGGGATGCAGGCTCCTGAAACAATTCAAAGGGCAAAACGGTCGCTTCTTGTGGCTATACATACGGTACATACGTTGAAGGGTTGTCGTGGCCGTCAGATAAACGCAATCTGCCTCGGTGTGCTTTTGCCACAACACGTTAACGCAACAACGTTTTTGAACAAACGCGCCTTTCCAATGACCCGCAAATGACTATGATCGGCAAGCATTTGGGAACATGTGACACGTATCATTAAAAGTTGAGAACTACAAAAAAGGATGTTTATTTCGTGTTTTTTTAATTAAAATCTACCCTCTCCTTCAATAATCACGACCCTCCCTTTCTATAGTCGAGCATTAGGACCAGCATTAGCAGGGTGAGGAATCAAGCCTTTAGCAGGATCATCTCGCAAGACTCGGCGAAGAATCTTTCCAGAAGGGTTTTTAGGAATCTCATCTACGAAGCAGATACCGCCTCGGAGATGCTTGTGTTTGGCGACTCTCTCATCAACGAATTTCATAATATCCAATGCAGTTTGCTTGGATTGCTTTCCGGCTTTGGTTACTACGAAGGCTCTTGGTAGTTCACCTGTACAAAAGACAAGTACTTAGAATTTAGCAAGGATGCGAAAGACCAAATTTTTAAAGTTTCGTACCGGCCATATCGTCTGGAGTAGGCACAACAGCTACATCTGCAACTGCTGGATGGGAGAGCACAAGGGCTTCCAATTCGGCTGGAGCACTATTTTGGAGTTGGAGTTAGCGTTCCTTGCGCCAAGTACAAGCAACTAAACATTCGAAACTATAACACATACACTTGAAGAGCATTCACTTTGATCAACTCCTTGAGACGGTCAACCACAAACAAGTATCCTTGATCGTCATAAATGATTTGATCTATAACAAACCAAGTCATATGTTAGACTCCACCTACAACCAAACAACATCTTTCAGTACATACCTCCAGTCTTGACCCATCCATCAATATACGTCTCCCTTGTAGCATCATCACGATTCAGATACCCCAAAGTCACATTAGGACCTTTGTAGTACATTTCTCCAGGTGTGTTGGGGGTGTGTACTTCGTTGCCGTCCTCGTCAATCAGTTTGATTTCAGAATTGGGTAATGGGAAACCGACACTTCCGATTTTGGGAGGTAGGAGGCCCTATGCGCATGTGTTAGATTCAAGAATCACAATGCATTCTCCCTACATTCACTTACTCCACCAGTTCCAGAACAGTTGACCTCAGATTGACCCCATCCGTTCATAATGAAACTGGTATTTATAGAAAAAACGGTTAGCTCAAGCTAGAGAATCGCTGGTCTTTTGTTAACATACCCAGAAGGAAGCTTGAAGCTTGCACCAATCTCCTCGGCCAATTCCTTTCCAAGTGGAGCAGCTCCAGAACCCATAGCTTGCAAGCTCGACAGGTCGTATTTACGAGCTTCTGGGCTTTTAGCGAGCATGACGTAAATCTAAAGGTTTGACTGAAGTTAACTCATAAACCTCAAAATAGCTCCTTTGTCGGGAAGACATACTGGTGGTGGAGCAACAATTCCAGCAATCTTGTAGTCCTGAATAGCCTGACAAAACCTCGAGAAGGAGAACTTTCTAGATGTGATTACCATGGATCCACCAGCCAACATTCCTTGAATGATGAAGAGACCAGCGGCGTGGTACATGGGGAAGATTGACAATGCAGGAGTTCCAGATGGTGGTATAAATTCAGGAGGTACCAACGAAGATGTTTGTTGTCTGTTCGCAATTACGTTGAAGTGGGATTGCATGACTCCTTTTGGTCGACCACTAGGAAGAAGAATCATTAGCGTTTTGCATCACAGACTCATATAGAAGTACAGCCAAACATACGTAGTTCCAGAAGAATACAAAATATAGGCTGGAGTCTTTGTCAGCTCATCAGCACTCCATTTCACTTTTGGGGCTTTGGCAGCATCGCCAAACAACTCTGTCCAGTATTTGAAGCCTGTAGCTTTAGCTTGGTATACAAAGATGTTTGAAGTCTTGATGTTGCCCTCTTTTGCGGCTGCAAGTGCAGTTTCGAGCATGTCTGGGACTGTGAACATGAAGGTTGGTTTGGAGTCACCAAGCTGGTAGGCCAATTCATCGGCATTGTATCTATAGATATAATAAAATGAGCCAAATGTTGTTTGGTTGAGAGTTCGAGATGAGCAGAGTGTTGCGATTGGTTGCCAATACGATAGACCTTACGCTGGGTTAGCCGTGGTTAATATTCCACCAGCATGCAATACTGCCCACGCAATTTGAGGAAACTCAGGCCCAGAAGGTCCTAAAAGAAACAAAAAACCGTTAGTATACTGTACTGTATTGAGGCATAACCTCTTGCAACCACACACGACGAGCTCAAACCCTACCAAACATCTGAACCACAACACCCTTGTGGACACCAAGAGCAGCCAAACCAGCACTTAATGCCAACACATTGTGCTCTACCTCTCCATATGTGATTTTTTCATTGGTTTCAGAGAGCAACATTGCGACGAGATTTCGACGACCCGGGTCATTCCTGATGGGATCAAACAGGAAATCTAGTAGTGAAAGGTGGTTTGAGAGTTAGATTAAGCTTGAGAGTTGCAATCGATGATGCTTAAAATGGATCTTCTCCTCTACAGATGTTTGCGAACAAAGGATTCAAAACGACGTACGGTTTGGGATTGTAGTGATGGGGATCTTTACTGTGGGGAACGGAGACTTCAAGACGACCATTAGCTGTAATAGGAATGCTATTGTCTCTGATGAGAAGCGAGTCGGGTGTTTTCTTGTGTGAGAAGCTTGGTGTCACATTGTGTGTTGGTGTCTCCGTAAATGCCCTTCTCATACTACGTCATATATAAGAAGTTGTACCAATTGCTCTTAACTAAGCGCAGAGATCCATATATTCCTACGTTTGAATTCGTAGGGATCTACAACATTCGAACTTGCACGGCCGTACAATCACGACACAAATCTTGCTTCGCAACACAAAAAAAACCCCTCTGTAAAAGACGGTGGTGTCGCGTCAAAAGCTCACCGATAGAGTATCTCGTCATTGTCGTCGGTCGTCGGCAAAGCTGTACCGCAGATCCTAGTTTTAAGTGTCGAAGTTAAATCAAGTAAAGCCAATGTAAGCAATGCAGAACGCGCCAGTAAGTCAAGGTCCAAGTAAGGCTAAACTGAACTTCATTGACTTATGCGGAGCACTGAACACTAGCAGATACTATAACTCAATAACCCAATAACCCAACGCATGTATTATTGACTTTGCCGACCGCTAATGCCGTTCAAGGTCGTCATTTGTGATTATCAATCTCACCCTCAAAAAATGGCAGCAATATACAGCTACGTGAGCCTTGAGGTCGAGGAAAATAATGGCACGACTCTATATTATCTTTATGGAGCCTCAACCGTCGCCTACATTGCGCTTTTCGGCTGTGGAGTCGCGAACCTACTCTGGATTACCTTTTGCCATCGGAGGTGGCTATCTCAACAAGAGCAGCTACGAAGGAGGACGCCAAATGACGTGGAACTATCTCCCATATCGCAAAACGCGTCGCCCCGACACATTATTGTTCCTTCTTCAGAGCAGAATGCGCAACAGCAACAAATCGTCAATGTGGAATCAGCGCCGGTGAACCCGTTCGCTGCAGATCCAGCAACGAGGAATGTGACGCCAACCCAGCATATGGCCCACCACAATATTCAGATATACCTGCCGAATGGATTATGGCTTACGTTTATGGGAGCGTTGTTTCTGGTATGTCCCGGTTGAATCACATTCAACCACAAGACTCTAACCGCATCTTCACTGTCAGCGCATCTTATGGAACTGTAACCGAACCCTGGTAGTCGATATCATACTCGACGGCAACTATACGCTAGACGGTACCCAACAGTTCGAAAATGCTACGGGAATCCCATTCGATGCCGTCGTCCTCGTGTCCAACTTTCTGGGCTTCCTGTGTGAGACGTCCATGTTTAGCACGATGCTGCTGTTTGCTCAAGGATACTGTATTGTGAGGGCTCAGTTCTTTGATTTGAATCAATCGAGAGTGTTTGCTGGTGAGTTGGTTGTGAAGCACTCCGTCCTTCCAACGTTTTCTCACTTTCTGGCTTTCCTTTTGTACAGGGCTTGTTAGTTTGTCGCTGCTATTACAGGTGGTGTTGTCTGGATATGGTCAATTATACGCTGTAAGTTTCTTACGCTGCAAAAAGCACAGATTCCTTCATCTCCTTCAGAACAATCTTATATCTGTCCTATATTTTATGTCTGAACGTTCCTTATTTAAATTCAAATCAGATCGTCCTCGCATTCCTCCAACTTATCGTAATCCGCATCCTTCTCCACTCTATTGCCCACCTCAAATCCTTTTATGCCGGTCTCACTCGCAGCATCCGCCTCTCCCGAGCCACAAACCTCATCGACGCATCCCCCACCGAGCAGAAGCTCGACCTAATGACAGCAACACTCACCCTTTTCTACATCTATCTTTTCGCCGTGGTTGGCATGCTAGTCGCAACGCGCGTAACCAGTGTCTCGAACGTCGCCATTATCGCCGAAGTCGTGGATTTCGGATTCGTGTGCTCGCTTATGGTACTGCTGAGACTACGCGGGAAGGCAACGAGGAGGAGAACGCCGGATGAGACGAGAGTTCAGCCTGTGCATGCTGAGGCGGTGGAGGCTGTTAAGCCAAAGAGAAGTAACGCAGAGACAAAGTACTATATGATTCAGTACTCGGCAGAGACACGAGGTGCTGCGACGCTAAACCCGGTTATAAATCAACGGTTGTTTCTGGCTAGCCCTGATATGTTGCAGGATGAGGCGACGCTGTATGTGGGTGAGGACCAATAAGGTTATATTTGGCTTGAAACTGCCTATAGAATGATTTAAATATATAGTAATCGATTGTTGTTGTTAGAGTTGCATCATGAATATTTTGCTTTCTGTGTGTTGTCAAACAACTTCCAGCAGTCAAGTCTATCTACACGATACCCAAGTAGCCTAAACATACCTAGATATTACTTAACCGTAACATTTATCGGCTTAGCACTAGTCGTCGCAGCCCGCCCCTTACTCAACGCCTTCTTCCTCTCAATCTCCTCCACAATTCTAGGCCCCCTAACCACAACACACCGTAAACAACTCCGCGGCGATCCATCCGGTGCATCCATCGTCAGAGTCTCAATCTCTCGCGTTTGGGTGAAGCCGTGTTGTGATAGTATTAATATAGTTGACACTGCGATTGGGATTGCTGGATCAACGCTATGTAGGGTTTTGTTAGAGAGACACTTGAAAGCTTGGAAACACATAAGGATACGCACCCAATAACCTCAATCTGCTCATACTCTGTCAGCGAAGACGCCATCCAATCCACATATGGCTGCAGCTCGGGATTCTCAGACACGCCTACAACAGCAGCAGTTGAATCTGATGGAATCCTGCTATTACTGCTACTAGCACTACCCGACGTTCCAGACAAGACATCTCGAGCAGACTTTGGTTGTGCGAGCGCTGCAACATATATCTGTTTCGACGGTGCGTAATCCACCGGTGGTTTGGGCACTGACGTGGGTAGTTTTGGACGTGGTGGTACTAGTGCATGTGATTGCGTATGAGATTGATGTTCATTAGATGGTATCAGCGATATCTTTGATTTTCGACGTGTGTTTTTGGGCGATGTTCGTGATTTTGACGCGGGTTTTGGGATGCAGGGTGGTGAAGTTGTGCCTAGTGGTTCGGTAGATGTTTGCTGCTTGGGATTACTCGTTGATGATGATGAAGATGACGGGTGTTGGGTGGAAGATAGATGTGCTGAATGTGGACGATGTTTTGATTTTGGTTGGGGTTGCGAGGGAGGCGGATCTTGGGTCATTACAGGCTTCATATGAGCTTCTTGAAAGATATTATGTGGTGTCTTTGCCCCTTGAAGCCTTCTCTAACTGGGATTGCTTGCTTTTCAGTTCAGTTGTTGAACCACGCGGAGAGGAAGAATTGAGGCGTCAAATACGTGTAGACATATCTTCCTAATCATTTAAATCATTCCAACGCGTAAGTGTATCTAAAACTTGATTGCCCTCTCAAATATTGGCGGTGCCAGTTCAAGATTGTCGAGTTTAGGGCCTTTCTCAGAGACATCTTGGCAGGAATGTACATCTACATCGATGCATTACTTATAAAAATTGCAAATGCAGTGCACATACTAGAGCGATCAAGTCTGTTAAACAGTGACTTATCGCAATTCGCGTCGAAAAGAAAAGATCTAAGAGGAAGCTTCCAATACTCAAACTACATTTTGTCTACTCAGCCACATGTCATATCGACAGGCAACAGACAACACAATTGTTCCGTGATCAAGCTTCAAACTTCCAGCTTGCAACGTGTTTTTTGCCAAGTTCATCTACCAACAAGAAAATCTCTAAGCAATCGCTCTCTTCACGCCGTCGATGTGTAATTTTCTTCTCTGCCACGTTTTGAGCCCTGCTCCCCTGCGCTCTGATCTCTCCCAACTTTTTTTTTCTCTCACAAAAAACACAAGTACCGATTGGACCCAACCTCGATGGAGAGGAGTCCAAAGAGGGTCAGGCTGGAAACTGACGGTCCAGAGACATCATCTTCAATAGTACCAAGCACTTCCAGTCCTCAAAATGTCGAGGAAGGAGCACCATCAACGTCAGAACCAAAGCCGAAACGACCGCAGCTCGATCAGGAGCAAGTCAATAAAGTAAAGACAGTAATTGCTGCTCAATTCGACTATGAAATACTCTTGAAACGACAGGAGCTCGCTACTATAACGGAAGAACTGGAACGTGGAGAAGACATTTTGCAGAAGTTGTCGTATTTGATTGCCAATAGTAGTAAAGATATTGTTATGATAGATCGTTAATCAAAGATTGTTTACCTTACTCATTTATCACTTATAGATGCCGATACGAGCACAGCAGCACCATGTATACCACCAGAATCGACAGTTCCGAGTACGTCAGATCCAACCCCTTCAATTCAACAACCACAGACTCCCAAACTAGCTCCTGTAGCTGTATCTACTGTCCTGCCGACTTCAGAAACAACACGGGAATCGCTACCTCATTCACCGTTACCACCATCAACGATAGCAATGGGAGCATCACCACAACCAACTGGCCTTATATCCCAGCCGTTGCTGTTACAGCCTATAGTAGCACCTGCTCAGCCAGTAGCACCGCAGCAGCCACTAATATCTCAGCAGGTGGTAGCATCTCAGCAGCCGATAGCACCACCACAGATAAAACAGGTAGCAGCTCTTCCGCCAAGGCAGCCAACACCACCACCGTTACGTAGAGAGTCAACGCCAGCTCCTGCATCTCCTACTATGCCGTCACGAGCATCGGGTACGCGGCCGCCACGGGCTGCTACTTTGCGGGATCGCACATATATACCAGGAACTACACCATTGTATGCTAGACGTGAGGATGGCCGTTTTGTCAGGTATAGATATACGGGTGTGGCAGTTTTCTTTCGCTTAAACCGGGCTGACCTTTTCTATAAGGATCTCATGTCCGGGATGTGGAAGAGCAAACTTTTTAAACATGCAGGGCTTCATAAACCATTGTCGTATATCCCATCATTTGGAGTTTACCAGTCATTTCAAGGCTGCTGAGATATCTGGAACAGTGGTGGTAGGGACCTGCCGCAAAGCTCGCCTCATACGCCATGACTGTCACGGTCTAACTGTTTTCGCACTTCTAGGACGAAGCAGAAGTTCCAGATAACCACACATGTCGACGCATTCAATTCAAGCCACCAAACCCAGCAATACGTAAAGGCACTCCAACTGCACCAGGGTAATTTTTCATAAAATCTTTTTCATGTCGCTGCAAATATACACTACTTTCTTATACCAACTCTTTCTGATTCGCCTCTCTCGTGTTATGTCTCTTTGACAGGTCAACTCAGGGTGTAAATGGCTCTTCTCAGTTGGTTAAGAAGGTTGGTTGTGTTAAAGTCTCATTGTCCATGAATCTTGTCTCACCCATATGTTGTTTGGTTAAGCCAAAGATTAAGGAATACGAAGAAGACGTGGTCTTTGATTCAGATCGATCTAGCGTTGCCTTGGGACCATTACAATCACAACGGACTATAGGATACTCTGGACTATCTGCTCCACCGACTGTAGAATCTCCAGAGGCATTTGACGACGGAGACGAGGACGGAGGGGAGGATGATGAGGAAGCAGAGGATGCTTCCACTCCGATGCAAGATGATGTCAGAGTTACTGGAACAGACGACGTGTCTACTCATGAACCGTGAGTTTTGAGCGCAGCTTTCGGGCGCCTGAAGTTCTGGTTCCATGGGCTGTCGAACCCCTGTCGAACCAAAAAAACGTAATATTACGTGGCTAATGTCGTATTCTTCTCCTTTAGTATTCAATCATCACTTCATATAAATCCAACCACACAGGAATCAAATAGTATTTCAGACACTCTCAATTCACATAATGCATTACCACGTACCCAAGATCCACAACCATCACAACCACCACAACGACCTACATCTGTAACAATACTCAACATAGCATTAGAAACACATAAACCAACCATTCAACGCGTAGACTCACAACAAGATGATACCTCCATGACAGATGCAAGACAAGAAGATACCATGATGGCAGATGCATCAGTTCCCACTTCGGACGAGTTAGTACCTCACTCAACGTCCTATGAGAATGACGTCTCTCGGTTCTATATCAAGAAGAGGATTGTGGTTGGGAATGTGTCGCAGTATATACCAGCTCGTGAGTATCTGCTTCTAATGTTGAGACAATATCCAGGACTCAAGTTCTTTTTTTGTGGGTGTTAGATAAGCGTGATCCAGGATTACGGAAATTCTTCTTTAAATGGATGGTTTATGTTCGTGGACCACCATCAGTAAGTCTCAGCTCTGAATACAGACGCTTTGATAAGCCGAACTTATACATCTCAACCCACAGGATCCAAACCCAACATCTTTCATTAAAAAAGTCCGTTTCTACCTACACCCCGACTACCGCCCGAACGACGTCGTCGAAATCTCCACTCCCCCATACCACCTCCTCCAAAAAGGCTATGGCGAATTCCCAGTTCGCATCCAGCTCTTTTTCGTTGACGAAGCCAAGAATCAACCACTAGACTTAATCCACCCTCTCAAACTTGATTTATTCAAGTCTGGGAAACAGGTTATGGGCGGTGAAGCGTTTTATGATGTAGAGCTGGATCGGAATACGGTGCTGGAGCCTACGAGGCCGTTTGTTGTCTTTGCGAGTGAGAGGGTGAAGAAGGCTAAGGATGATGAGGAGGAGGAAGAGGAGAGGAGTCCGTTGCATAGGATTTTGGAGGGTGCTGTTGCTAAGTTTCCGATTATAAGGACTGGTGAGTGCTGTTGTCGTTTAAGTATAAAAATCTCACGACTTTTGTTTCGTGTCTGCTTTTTTTGCAGCATCAACAGCCGTATTCAAAGCTAAGATTCCGTATACGCTTGCTGAAAATCTCAAGCAGTTCTTGTCATGGTCGATCGGGAAACGTAAATCCATTGAGGTATCGCTCTACATCATAAGGTTTGTTACTGCTGGATACCATTGACCCATTGCTTTTCTTTAACAACAGATGCAACGAGCAGTCAGCATGAAGAACTACATCGTGAAAAGCAACTCAATCCCTGATGCAACGATCGACGCAAAGACACAAAAAGAAATTGCATCTCTAACACCACGTCAAGTCGTTGAATGGTGTCGGGACAAAGGACTGACACCGCAAGGCAATGGATTACAGCCGGAAAAGACTATTGGGAATAGCAAAGCTAGTAATGGACAATCCAAGATGCCTGGTGGCGTTACGAATCAACCGGCTCAATACTGTTGGTTTTGTGGTGTGGTTGGTGGTCATACTGGGAAATTGGAGGAGTGTCTTGGTGGAGCGCTGAGTGTTTCGAATGAGGGGATATCGAGTGTTACTAGTATGTATGAATTGGTTTGAGGATTCTGAGCTGCATTTTTGGCTTACTTTCAACCCTTCTTTGGACATAGATTGGGAACGTGCCGATGCAGAACGTAAACCTCGTGCAAACGAATCAGGGCAGGCTACGATACCCTTTTGGCAAAAGCACACAAGCCCAGATGTAGCTCCTCGTGATGTAGAATGGACTTGGAAGGAGGCTGCGAAAATTGGTGTGGTCGCACCTCTAAAGACGATAAATGCAAGTTCAGATGTGATTTCGGAGCGGACAGCTGCTGGTGGACTCATGTTTGAAGTGAGTATAGCTTGGTTATAAGGGTTGCTTTTCTTGCTGCATTGTTACCAAACGACCAATACAACTACAACGTTATATTTCTCACTTTACAGGCAATGAGAGTACTCGCATCACGCCTAATATCAGCCAGCATTAAACAATACCAATCTGAACTCGTCGAACCCATGCCATCAGCATCTTCATCACTCCCTACATCATCATCACTAGTACCACCAAAAACGAAACTCTTGGTACCACTCCACCTCCATAAAGCCATGCAGAACGATGCTAAACAATTTGACATTTTTACGAATGCTGGCTTGAAACCATACCCGGATTCAGATAGTGATTATGAATGATTTGTGGGCTTTAGGTGTCTGTATAAAGAATTGTATAGTTTGCTAGAAGCCAGTAGTGGTGGTGGTGTAGGAATATAGAATTGTGAAGACGAATGAGGAGTGTCTAGTTCGTCACTTGTGATGAAGGACGCGTCTTGTTGATTGTGATAATGAACTATAGGTCACTGTTTTTTCGTGGGCGCATGCAGCCAAAGGAGGATCTCGGATGAGATTTCGCTTGACGGACCTTCCTGTGCGTCGCTGCTCCTGCTGCTCCACGGAGACATCACAAGAATTGGAGTGCCCGGCTTCAATAGCAGTTTGTGGCATTATCATAACCTATTAGACGTGTATCACCCACTGCTAGTATCCTCCGCTCAGCCTATAGCACTACACCCAGATACAGATATCTGCTGCCTCTCCAAAACAAACAGTACCAAGTCACCGATTCGTAGAGAATCAACACCAGTTCCAGGCATCTTATAGACCACACCGCGTTCACGATCAGCAGGCACTTTATCTCCAACTGCTACGTGTGCGATATCGTATACGTATACCAGGAAGCATGCCGGTGAATGTTAGACTTGAGAATGGCCGTTCGTCAGGTATTTTCGTCCAGCATTGACAAGACGCATGGTTTCATATACCGTTGGTTGTATATCCCATTATTTCCAGGTGCTGAGATACCTGGTATTGTGGGGGTAGAGCTTCTGACCCAGGGGTCTTATCAAACATATAATTGCAGAGGTCTTTTTGGCGCCTGTGTAATAAAATTAAGCTGCCGTCAATGTTGATGTAAAAAGATAGTAGCCATCAACACGTGGCAAACAAAAGCGGTAGACAAACGTGATTCTATATGATGGCAGTCATTCAATGATGATTTCTATAAGGAAAAGCGGGTTATTATTTCGCCAAAAAGTGTATGACTATTTGGATGAAGACGCTCAGAGACCGATATTACGAAACCCACTTCTAGCATATCAAACTCAAACATGTTGCTAACATAAAGCCTGTTGGAATACATGGTGATATGGTCGGTAAACATATCAGTGATGCTCTAAACAAAGTCCAAAACGATGCCAAGAAGGGGTGGAGCTGCTCTACCTCCAGCTGTACTGAAAATCATCAGCGGGCAGGAAGTAATGAAGAGCTAGAAAAATAGCAAGACGGGATCGTTTGGTAGTTACTTTGGGGATAGGTAGTGATGTTTGTCCAGCTGCATCACACTATGTAATGACTGAGGGAAAATGCCCATGCGGCAACATGTCATAATAAATGAATTTTCAGCCTTTCAAATCTCCTTTCAGCGGTCGTGGTTGTCTTAATGAGGGAATCAGGTTTCCAACTAAATGGGCTTTTGGTGTGGAAATCAGCTGAAGTTTGCGAAGGTGCTGTGACACTACAAGTAGGCGTCATGGACTCATTCTACTAGCAGGCTGCTACGTTCTACATTTTATCAGAACTTTTCATGGCTCGGGTCGCGAAAACATGTCCGATTCTTTTTTGCTGCTCACACTGCCATCCAAACATCCAAACAGACTGAGCGTGATCTTGTCTGGAGCGTTCAAGCAAAAATTAAATGCATTTCATGTACTAAATCCGCTAGAAGTATCAATCTAGAGATCCATGGGCGACTCAGGAACTTATCCACGGCCGCAGAGACTGTCGACAGCCAACCCACCACCAAATCCATTACGAAAGGCTACCGCTCCGCCTATAGATCGTAAATATGGAGCCCCGCAACGGCTACACGACTCGCTACCTAGACAAGGCTCTACTTCGCACCCGTCATCATTACCACGTGAAGTTTCATCTGGTATACGCAGAGAACAGAGTAATTCGTCAATGAAAAACGTAATTGGAGGTGCCGGTAGTAGTAGTACCAATCCCCAACCAGCACCTCGACCACCACTACAACCACAACAGCACCAACCACTGCAAAAACAAGCATCAACTTCCTCCCTAGCATCGAAAAGTGGATTAAAAAGTCAGGCCAGTCAGTCGTCGTTACGGCCTCTACGGCTCTCACGTGGTGTACCAGCACCGGTACCAACACGACCATCTAAATTACCACAAGCAGGTATACCGTTAGTTGAAAAGAGGTATTCACCACCACACCAGCTGAGCCCGGATGGGACCTTTGATGAGCTGAGGATGGCAAGGAATGTGTCTATATCTGAGGGTTTGCTGAGTGCACCAACACTTCCTTCAAAACATGCCACAAAGGCGGTGCCCTGGATTATTAGGCTTGATAATCTGTTGAGCGAACATGGTATACATTATTTGCTAGTCTAATTACCCAAGCGCTCCACTAACTCCTACGCTTGAACCACTAGGAAAAGAATTCATTTGGTGCACAATATGGATTCTCGTCCAAGTCGGCCTCTTTGCATATAACTTTATCACAATGCAAAACGATGTTGGATTTGCATCGCTCGTAGCAGCCACGAATGGGTTTTGGGCAACGGCTAAGGCATCAGCGGCTGTTATTAGTCTCAACATGGCACTAGTTCTTATACCGATACTGAGAACACTATTGTCTTTAATCAGTGATACCTTCCTCGCCAGGTTATATCTATTCAATAGCTCGGCGTTACTGCATCGGGTCTGCAGTTATGGGATTGTGTTTTGGAGCTTTGTACATTGTGTACGTGATTGTGTGTTGTTTGGGAGGCCAACATTGTGCTAACATATTAACTTTAACACAGGTTGCCCATTATATGAACTATATCAGAATCGAAGCTGCATCTGGAAGAACTCTTTTAGCCGGTGCCATGACTGGCACAACAGGAGCCGGCATAACAGGTCAAATGCTCGTCCTACTCATGGTAGCCATCTACACATCATCTGCAAACGTAGTCAAACGATCCGGCTATAACGTATTCTGGAGCCTACACTGTCTTTTCATTGTGCTATACGCATTGATTGTCATACACGGCTCGCTATGTTTTGGTAAAGCTCTGGATGTGAAATCTGGGTCCACCATATGCAGAACACCGACGTCATGGATGTATTGGATTGGTCCTTTGGTGTTGTATGGAGTTGAACTGGTGCTGAGGACTGTGAGAGCAAGACAGACTACTACGGTGCTTAAAGTTATTCAGCATCCTCAAAAAACGGTTGAGATTAACTTTTATAAGCCGGCTATGAAGACTAGGGTAGCACAGTATGTGTATTTGAAGTGTCCTGATGCTGGAATATTTGAGGTACGTTGCAGGATCTCAGATGCGCATGTTCACTAATCGTGGCAGCTGCAGCACAACTGGACGTGCAGCAGCGGCAGCCCACTCATGAGTTATGAATTCTCTGATACTGACCTCTTCGTCCCATTTAGTGGCATCCATTCACTCTAACTTCAGCTCCCCGAGAGGACTGTCACTCAGTCCACGTCCGAGTTGTAGGCGACTGGAGTGCCCGTCTCGCTGATCGCTTAAACTGCAGGTTTGACCCTGATGATCAACGACCGCCATTTCCTAAGAACTATAAATTGATGGTTGATGGCCCCTTTGGAAGGTCAGGAGACTGGATTTTCAGATTCGATACTGTAATCTTGATTGGGGCTGGTATTGGTGTGACTCCTTGTGCGTCGATTCTCAAAGAGATTGCGTAAGTGAGAGGTAGTGTAATTGCCG
This sequence comes from Synchytrium microbalum, assembly GCF_006535985.1. Classification (NCBI taxonomy): domain Eukaryota; kingdom Fungi; phylum Chytridiomycota; class Chytridiomycetes; order Synchytriales; family Synchytriaceae; genus Synchytrium; species Synchytrium microbalum. The sequence continues at coordinate 15,593 of NW_022158382.1, forward strand.
AAAATGTATTGGAATGCTGATGGGTTGGTTTCTCGTTAGTTTTCGATATGTGGATCCAAAGATACCCAGACATATGAAGAAGGTGTATTTCTTTTGGGTTTGTCGAGAAGCGTATGTAAGTTTGATGGCATATGAAACGCTTTGTTCACATCTTGACTCTCAGCACAACGGATCAGCCCCAGTCAACCCCACTTTACAATCCTTTAGGCTTTCAAATGGTTTAGATCCTTCCTCGCCGAGCTAGAAGAAGAATCTCAAAACTGGATTGACCCAGACCTATTCGAGATCCGACCATACCTAACTGGCAACCAGCCCAATATTGACAATCTCTTCCTTAACGACTTTGACGGTGACGACGCACTGACTCGATTACGAGCCCGTACGCAGTATGGACGACCAAGGTTTGATGCCTTGTTTCGTGATATTCGACAACAGCACCCGAATACGGACGTGGGAGTGTATTTTTCTGGACCGCCTGGATTTGGAAGTGAGATACAGAGAGTTTGTGATGGGAGTAGCACTGTATCTAGTGGAACGAGATTCTTTTTCTCGTCGGATGATGCGTGGTAGATGGTGATAGTAAAGGGTTGGTTATCGTTGGAAACGTTGTGACGCATCTGGCATTTAATTGTTGAACATCAACTTTTAATTTCTTTTTTGTAATGTTTTTGCAGTTTTGAACTGTCTCGTATATACATTTTACATTCACCTTACATTCGCAAATGAATCTAGTCGTTCATGATGTGTTGTGTGGAAGTGGAGCTTTGAAACTCAAAACGAAAGCCAAGTCCGAAAGCCTCAACATCCCAGACTGGAGACCTAGTAAAACTAGAGTAGTAAAGCTAGAGATAGATTAGATTGATTGATAAAAGATCTCATACGAATGGCGCCTGTTCTTGTAAGCTCTTGTATACTCTGTTTCATTGCAATCAGCCAAAAATCAAACAAGAACCAAGCAAACATGAGAACTGACATTATCCACTCAAACAACGCTAGACTTCATCCAAATTTACGTATCTCAACTTGATGAGTATACTAAAGAAGACCCAGGTAGGAGATCGACCTCGAAACCGACATGTTTGCGGTCAACATCAGCTTTCAGACACTTTGAACTTTTTAGCCCGATTATATGGCTGAACGAGACCCGTAGGTGACATTTTGTAAGTTTCATCTATTCCAGTCGTATTTGACTTTGCCTTTTGTATCATATAGATGGTTCAAGTGAGTTATCAGATGAGCTCATATTACCTTTGCCAACGTGGTTGACAACCCGATCAGCTTGAACTGATACGCAGTTCTCCACATCAGATGGCACGGATCCGTCATCCCAAAGACACTCCCCTTCGTCGTGGCCTTCACAATCGAAGCAGCGATCGTAGCTGTAGTCCAAGAAACAGTTTGGTCAAACCTCGAACTCCCAAGTGCATTCATACCTGTCGTGTCGTTTGTAGTCGGTTTGCTACTCGTGTTTCGCACAAACTCGGCGTATGATCGGTACTATGAGGGAAGGAGATTATGGTCTACTTTGACATCGACTGTGAGAAGTGCTGCCAGAACCATTTGGATCTTGGCGCCTGAAGATACGGTGGAGAATAAAGTGGAGAAGAGGGCTGCTATGAAGTTGTTGATTGCGTATGCTTATGCTGTAAGTGCCGGTTGTTTGGAACATCATGTTGAATGACTTTCAATGGAAAGTCTGACCAATTTTATTCAACATGTGTTTTGACATCACACCGTTAACCAAATAGACCAAGAGACACCTACGAGGGGAGCACGGCAGCCACTGGGAAGACATCCGACCACATCTGGTCAGCATCCCACAACTCCTAGTCGAAAGCAAAGAAGACGCACTCAAACTACCAAACGGAACAATAATCGATATGGCTGGATCTCGCGCACCGTCATTCGCACTAGACGTAGGCGTAAACTCAGGTGTGCTGTCTCCCTCACGTCCTCTCACCATGCACAATTACTTGGATGAACAAGATGCCGAAAAGGCAAATATGGTGTCGAGAATGGCTCGTAGAATGAGTACTAAACGACGACCAGCACCAACTCCATCCACTCTTGTCCATCGTCATGACTATTCGTGTGGATGTGTGAATCTGCCGTTGGAAATTGCTAATATGTTGACTGCGTTCGTGTTTGAGAAGAGGAAGAATGATCAGGTGTGTACGGATGATGTCATACGAGTGACTTGGGGGAATCGCATGATGGTTGTTGAAGAGGAATTGAGATGATGTAGCAAAAACCCACTAGGATGTTGACTCAATTGCATCTTCCATCACCGCAGTTGCACTTCATGACTCGAGATGCTCTCTTCAAAATGATATCCTCGTTGGTTGAAACCAATGCTTCATTCGAGAGAATCATCACCACACCTATACCGCTCGCTTACAACTTGCATCTGAAGCATACACTGCTCGTGTACTGCTTTACACTGCCATTCCAGGTATGATGTAGCAGGAATGTCTCGTAAGGCTCGAGAATGGGCTCATACAATGACTGGTTTTTAGCTGTTATCACTGGGTTGGGCAATGATACCTGCAGTGGGATTGGCCGTTGCCATTCTTTGGGGTATTGAACATATTGGAGCTGAAATTGAGGTGATTACTTTGGTCCATTGTGTACTTCTATTCGCCACTGTCCTTCTAAACAGCGATTTTATTAGAATCCATTCAATTACGATGCAAACGACTTACCACTTGAAGCTTATTGTGATCTTGTACATGCTGATGTAAGGCAAAGTTATTCGTATTCGTACCCTGAGAACCTTGCAGCTGACAACCCTTTACTGTGTTAGGTCGAATTCATGTTAGGTAAGCTGAAACTACTTGCACTCTTAGTAGAAAGTAGTATATTGAAACCACGCCTATAGTTCGACCACCACCACAAGCCAAAGACTGGATGGCAGTCGCAGATTCAATATTGCTACCACACTCTCATGGCGGGCCAAATGGCTTTTCTTCTCAGAATCTCTCTGCAGTGACTATCAGCATCGTGCCTGAAGCCGATGTAAGTTTCCCTCGGAATGTTGGTTGGGTTTGTTGTATGGATACTCACAGGTGTTCATAGCCACAAGAGACTGATAATTTTATCAGAAAAGACCGATAATCTATTTGCTTCATATCGTATAGGTCTCGGATGCTCGTAAGATGGTGTAAATGGTCAAACGTGTTGTGAAAGGGAGAGGTTTACATTGTCTACATTGGGAGGAGAATCTTGTATGTTGAGTCATACTAGAAGAAAACTTTGAAGTACATAATTTGAGTTTGCACAAAAGTAGAAGAGAATTACTTGTATATCCTGGTTTTCCAAAATAATATGGAGAGGTAGACGTGGCCGAATACAGCAAAAGATCAAGACAACGTTTGGCGAGACTTGATTCTGTTCTGTACTAATCTTCTATTGAAACCCCAGCGACAACAAGAAACAAAAATTACCAAATCAAACTATTTATTGTACAAGTGAGACTACGGATTATGAGACTGCAGAGGGCACTAAAGATATTGTACAAGCCACATGGGCTTCTTTCTATCATTCTCTGTTTCTTCTAAACCACCTGCTCGGACGGTACCAGACTGAGCTTGTCCTTCTTTTCGACTGGCGAGGGACCGACAAGCTTCTTTTCAGCCCTCTTGTTCTGTTCAATCCGTATACCGCTAAAGAGTGAGAGTCCTGCTGTTGCTCATGTGGTTGCTTTCGGGTGGTAGACTTTAGTCTTTACCGGATACATTGATGGGCGTCTGCTTCTTTTAGTAATTGCTTGTTGCGTCCAATAAGTACCATAAATGCAAACCAACTACGAGTCTTTTGTTCGAGTTTGGGCAGTGTTGGGCATGATATGAGAGTAATATCTCCAGATTCCCTCACTACCGAGCTGTCATCAGAATTAAGTGAGCTAGTGGATGTGGTACTAGAGCGTGACGAGATTGATGGAGCTGGAATATATTGGAGATGTCGTGATGATATGACTGGTGCAGGACTATATGGTGGTGAAGAGGCTGGTGATGAGGTTGGTGGTGTTGATGCTAGAGGTGATGCTGGTGGTGGTGACGATGTTGGTGCTACTGGTGCTACTGATGGGGCACTTGCAGCTACGACAGTGGACGAAGGATACGTGTGTTCAAGTATCTACGGGTGGCGGAGAAACTCCTCAACATAACGCCTAATTCTTCAATATCTTCTCAAAACATAGGCTCACGAAATCCTTCAACTCCTAAAGAATTTGAAAGGTTGAATCCAAATACTGGAATCACTCGACAAGATATGCTTGTTTGCCATTACTCACCGATGAGAGGTTAGACGGTATAGGGACCGAGTCTGTTTTCAATTCAAAGAAAGTAGAATTAGTATGGTGGTTTTGCAGAACCTGATTTTTAAAATTTTGGTGCTAACCATCAATAGTGCACTGAAGTGGTTCCATGGTTTCCAGTTTGGAATATGGGGTTTTGCTAGTGACTAGTTCTAGCACTGTAGCGCTGAGCGAGTAAATTTCCGACTTGCAGCAACCGCTTCTGCCCTCAATTACCTAAGGAGCTACATATCCAGGAGTGCCTGTAGGATTGGATGATTTGGAGCGACTCATTACCCAATGAAACAAAATCAGTTGAGTAAAACGTACCGCTTAGTCTCGGCGATGCTCTCAAATCCTCTTCATATCCTGAAAGGCCAAAATCTGTAATGGCGACACTGCCGTCTCGCGTGACGAGGATGTAATCTGTCTAATACAACAAAAGGGGAGCTTCATAAGCAAAAACATGCGACTTATACAGCTCTAATTAATCTCTTACTTTGAGATCCATGTGCGCTCCTTTCTTGTCGTGCATAAAAGTCAATCGTTTTATGACCCACAAACCATTCTTTGCCGCGATGGGTTCAGTCAAGGTACCATTCCGCTCAATAACGGAAGCTAATGAGCCGAGGTGCTCGTAAATAGTTGATAAAGCGAATTCAACAGGTTATATTTAGTAGGAAATTTTAAAATGGGCGACAGAAGGAAAAAAAAAGTACTCAAGAACGATAGAAATGGAATCCAATTACCTCAGAACTTTACGATGTTTGGGTGACAGAGCGATGTCATGACCTGTATCTACCTCTTCCTTGGAAACGGAAAAAGAAATATTAGCTTGTAGACTTCTGCAACACGACCCAACGCTAAAAGTACTAGCAGCCCTGTTTCGATGGATTTGACTGTCACCGTCTTGACAACGACGAGCCCATCTACAGGCAGCTGCAGCACTAAAAGCAAGAAATTCAGAGCACACTGAAGGTGTGGACCCAAGGTATTATATAGTCACTACACAATTTTACTCACAGATTCACAGATCAAAAGGCGCCTCCGCTCAATGATTTTCCCTACTGTTCAATAATCTGTGTGATTCATGCATGGCTTTGACATTTTTTCTTCTTATAGTCAATTAAGCTTTCAAAGTAGTTTTGACTTCCCCACCAGCCTGCTTACTGAAAGCCGATCATATTGACAATTGAACGAACTGTCATCATTTTCACCTCAGCTGATACAAATCCGTTATTCTAACAACACTACCATTTGTCATTGCATTCCATAATAGCCGTAATTAAGAAACACTTTGGTCATACCTTGAGCCTCCAAGTGCCTTCGTGTACTTCGTATCTGTACTGTCTTTCGTGGTTGGTTTGCTACTCGTTTTTCGTACGAACTCTCTTTATAGTCCGTAGAACGTAGAACTAAGGAACGAGATTGTGGTCTACTTTGACGTCGACTTTGAGAAGTGCTGCCAGACTGATTCGGATCTTACCGAGTGTAGATACTGTTGAGAATAACGTGGAAAGGAGAGCAAGCATGAAATTGTCCTATGCATCTATGCTGTAAGTGCAAATTGGAATGAATTGTTTTGAGGATCAAGCTGGAGGGCATTCGACGGGAAAATTTCACGAACCACATTCAGCGAGTATTCTGACACCACAAGTCACTTATTAGATCAAGAGGCACTTACGAAGAACAGTCGGCAGCTACTGGGAAGACATACAACCACATACAGTCAGCATACTACGGCTCTTAGTCAAAAGCGAACACAAAGGTCTCAAACCTCCAAACCGAACAATCATGGATATGGCTCAATCTCGAGCACCCTCACTCGCACCAGACGTGGATGTGAATTCAGGAGCGCAATCTCCCGGCCTTCCTCTCTTGCAGAATCAAGTGCTGGTCAAATCAGTAGTGGAAGCCGATCCAGAGCAACCCCATATACTCTTATTCACCATCATAGCTATTTGTGTGGATCTGTGAAGTTGGCCTTTGTGATTGTCCATCTGTCGACTCTGCTCGTGTTTGAGAAGAGGAGAATCATCAAGTGAGCTTTGAGAGTTTTCTCATACGAATAAATTGGGAAAGCGCATGACGATTGCTGAAAAAGATTCGAGATGTGCAGTAAAAAAATCCACTTGGATTGTTTACACTTCATAGCTTCTTCAATTACTGTAGATTACACTTCATGGCTCGAGATGCTCGCTTCAAACTGATATCTCTAGTGGCTCAAACCAAAGCTTCATTTGAGCGAATCGTCACCACACCTTTACCACTCGCCTACAACTTGCATCTGAAGCATGCATTGCTTGCGTCTTGCACTTCCTTTTCAGGTACGTATTGAAACTCGAATAGCAGGCTCTTGACCGTGAACTAAGAATCCAATCCGACTTGGCTTATTCAGCTCTTTCCTCTCGTCTTTGCAATTATAACGCTAGGATATGGGCTGTTGTAGTTTGTTTGAGTGTCGAACATTAAGTAAGGTAAGCTCCTTGTCGTTTGAAGTATTTCCTCCCGCCGTCTTCGTTTAAGCAACCATTTACAGTAGAATCCATTCAACTACGCCACGAACCATCTACCACTTGAAGCTTCTTGCGATCCGGTACGTGCTAATCTGAGACAAATGTTGACATTTTGCATCTTCAAAACCTTTATGCTGCCGATCACCCCTGCTGTTAGGTCGACCCTTATGTCCGGTGAGACTAGATTGCTTCTCCACGATGGATTTGGAACTTTTGAAGGGATTGTTGAAACTAACACGCCGTCGATACGTCGATAGTTCAACCACTACCACAAGCCAAGGCCCGGATGGCAGTCACAAATTCAATGTCAACCCCACTTCCTCACGCAGAACCAAATGGGCTTTCTCCTCATAATCTTTCCGCAGTGACGATCAGTATCGTGCCTGAAGCTGATGTTGGTTTTTGTCTCGGAATGCTGCTTGGGTTTGGTGTGTGGGGTTTCCAAGTGTTTAAAGCGTCAAGAGATCAGGAAAGACCGATACACTCGTTGCTTTGTCTCTTGTATGTCTCGGATGCTCGTACGATGGTGCAAACGGTCGAATGTGTTCAGACAGAAGATTGGAGTTATTTCATTTACTTTTGAAAGAGAGGGATCTCGTATGTTGAGCGATACTAGACGAAAACTTTGAAGCACATACTTTGTCGAACCATCTGCACAGAAGAAAAACGAAATCACTTTGTATATCCAGGGCTCTCAAAATGTAATAGAAGAGTAGAGGATATGTAAACGATCCTGCAAATGTTCGAAACAGGGATTTCTAGACTTGGATTCTGCTTTGTACTAATCTTATTGTTAAAAACAATGTAAAGGAAATAAATCCCCAAAATCGGGCTGTACAAAAAGGACTTTTTCTACATGATGGCTATGCTTACGAGGAGACTCCAACGGGCCTTATTGATATGACACTTGACGAAACCACCCTTTTGGATTATACCATGGCGTTTGTTTCTTTTCGGCTGGAGGAGCTTTAACTCCTTTCTCTTCAGATTTCCTTCGGACTCTGTCAAATACTAGTTTATAATATGGGGTCCGTGTTGTTGCTGGACTGGATGACACAGGCCGTGGCCATTTATCATATGAGGGAGGCGATTCATGTACTGGAGCAACTTCGACTTGTTTCTTTGCTGGAGTCTTATGTCTGTTCCGGGCTGTGAAGCAAAACCATTTTCGAGACTTGAAATGCTGTTGACCGATAGCTGGGCATGTAGTGATTATTTCTTCTCCTAATACGGATTTGCCCTCAGAGTTTACAGAGCCGGTGGATTCTACACTAGATCGTAAGGATGAGACCGTGGTGCCTGATTTATCGGCGGAAGCCATAGAGTCCTTCCGTGTGTTCAATGTTGATGGGCATGGCGCCGATGAATTGAATGATGACTTATAATAGCCTTCGGTAGATGACGATGCAGACGCTATAGGTCCATCACTCAATGCGCCTGTGAATCCCTCCGCGACAGGTGGTATGACTGATGACGATACCGACGATCCAGAGAGAAGAAGCGACTTTTTGGGAGCTGTTACCAAATCATCTCTCTTTGTCGTACTTGATGATGGTGGTACTGCAGATGCTGGTGCTGTGGGTGCTGATAAAGCAGCAGTCGTCACAGTGCTTGTCCACATGGAAGGTGCTGAGTACGTGAACTCAAGTATCCAAGGATGATGCAAAAATTCATCTACGTGCGCTCGATGATGCAATTTCTTTTCAAAACAAAGTTTGAAAAAATCTTTCAATTCCTAAAAAAAATGTGCAGGTTAGATCCAGGCAAAACTCGACTGAGACAGTGTGGTTTCAGTTTACGTACTGGTGATATATGTGGTGGGAGTGGCATATCGTCTGTTTTCAATTCAAGAAAAGTAGTGTTAGTATCAATTTTGGGAGAACCTGAAGATTAAATTTAAGAATTTCGAAAGCTCACCTGCGACAGTGCTCTTAAGAGCTTCGGCAGTCTCCAACTCATCATACGGACTCTTGCCAGTCAGCATTTCCAGCAATGTAGCACCCATGGAATAGACATCGACCTTGCATGTAACTTCGCCTCCCAGTAGTATTTCGGGAGCTGCAAATCCCGGTGTGCCTTTTATGCGTTGATTATACACTGTTATCGTCGTGTTGCCAAATGAATCAACCAATTGAGCTCACTTACCCCCGGCGGAGCGATCACCTTCGAATTCGAACACAAAGCCCGATAACCCGAAGTCTGCCAATCGTATAGTTCCATCATACATTACAAGAATATTATCAGGCTATTGCGGCGAAATTAATGAGTTTCTAATCTAAGCAAGGGAATAGCCAATCTCGATGTTGGTACCTTCAGATCGAGATGAATGATGTTCAACGAATGAAGGTATTCCAGTCCTTCGATGACTCCAAGTATGTATTGTGCGGCCGTTTTCTCGTCCATCACCCCGCCATATTTGAGCACAGATGCCAAAGACCTCATTTCCCCCAACCTGAGTAGATGAGTAGGTAAGAATTAACAGCTGGTTTTCGAGGGGTAAACCACAATGATTTACATACTCAAGAACCATCACAACAGAGCCGCCTTCAATCCAATAACCATAGATGGCCATGATGTTTTTGTGTGAAAGAGAAGAGAGCATATTCACCTCGCGCTATAGGTCAAAAGGAGGGATGTGAATGCGCAGATTGGACTAGAACAGAAAAAGCAATGAACTTACAGCTCCATCAAAGAGACTCCCGACTGTTTTGAGAACAACCTCGTTACCATTCTTGTCTTGAGCACTAATAGTCGGATATGCAGTTAGCAAAACTGCGACAAAAGGTCGTTGAGAAATATAGAGAAAGAACTCACAGTTGAACTTCGCCAAATGCACCTTTGTCGAGTGCTCTGATTATACTCTATAGATTGTAACGGTTAGCACAATGATCAGCCAAGATGAAACAACCAAAGAGTGCAGGTTGAATCAACTTACATAGTCTTCCCTCCTCAATAATCGTGCAGATGCAGAAAAGGATGGATCTGATTTTGGAGCTTCAGCCGATGTAGGCGGTGTGGTTGAATGTGCGAACTCCTTCAAGTAATCGTTTGACGTAGGTACATCACGAATGGGATCAGACAAGTGTACCGCATGAGAATCAACGACACTTAGAAAGACTGCCGAGTTGGATGCAGGTGACGATGGTGAATCCAAACCCTCAGATGCTGTTGAACTGCTTTTCTCAACGCTGCCGGAGATCCTCATATGTCCAAAGAGCACCACAAGAGACTCCTAAATTTGTGGAGTTTTGAAACATTAGTATTGGCAGCAATGTCAAAAATATCCGAATCAGGGCGAAAAGTGTTTCTAAACACCAAATTGCAAACCAAGTTCAAAACAACACAGCAAGCAAGTACTCACCATTGATGACACAACACCAGCCTTAGGTGCTTCGGCTTCCATAACTATATACATATTCGAGAAATGTGATGGAATAAAGTGAGTTTTCTGGCAGTTCCAATGTAGAAGAAATGTCCAAGATTTGATCGCCAACAAGCAAATTGGGCCCCATCAGCCTGTAGATATACCTTGTTCAACGTATTCCCCGCTGCTTGATAGAGACTTCGTAACACTGCTGAACGGAGGAGCTCTAGTTGTTCTATACTGTAGTTTTCAGGTGGAGAATTGGAGTCAGTTTCGGGCGTAGACGAGAAACTTAACGAGTGGAATATATCAAGCAAAATGAATTCTATCGCATCATGTATGTGGCGTTGGCGTCTTACCTGTCGTTGAGCTTTTCGCAAGCTCGATAATGTTTTTGCAGTGTTGAGGAGGAAGATTGAGAGTTCAAGAGCACAGGAAGGTTGTTTTGCATAGGAAGATACATGGAGAGATGTATATGGAGGATTCAATGAGTGATGGATATATATAGAAGGCTCTCTCGACGCTATAACAGCCATCTGCGTGCTTTTGCACAGTAATAAGCCTTATACCGGAGGTTGCGGTAGTGATTTAGCGAGTGCTGTCTATCCTTGTACTGGCTGAAAAGTGGTATATATCACTTCAATTGCATATATAAATGGCATTTTGATGCTTCTTTTGCTGTGACTTTACTGGGATTTGGCTCAGAATGTGCTGTTTTGCAGCCTGTGTGTTTGGTCGGCACACGGATTCTTTGATTTATTGCTACGACGACGAGACCCTGACGATACGAATGCCATGAATCGCTGATTCCAAAGTTGTCTACCGTCTTGGAATCACATTTCGTAAACCGAGGTTGTGGTCGGTATTTAGCTACTAGGGAGTGCTTTGCATCTTTGCATCAGGCTCCAAGTGGTATACAGCACTTTCATTGGATATAAAGATGATCCATTGATGCTTCTCTTGCTACGAATATACTGGTGTTTGGCTCTAAAATGGTGTTCAATGCGTCTGCTTGGTCTGCACATGATTTGTTTGATTTGATGCGACGATTACGAGACAGACACGCTTCAAATGTTATATTATCATGCGTCGGAAGTGATTCGACGTCTGATAATCACGCTTCAAGCTTCAGATCACAAGCTACTCGATCCAAACGCCTCCTGTTTGAAATTCTGCTCAATGAAGCTCGACCAGATGGTTGCAATGGTTGCAAACACTTTCTTTGATAGCAGCCACACCATGATTCCTTTAATTGTCTACTCTCGTTGTCTCCTTGTGACTCAAGTTCGTGTCAAACGTTTCGCCCATTTTATGTTAATGTGTCAGCAATCCAAGCGTTGTTTTCAGTCAGAATCACGTCAGATTCCATAGTTCCAAAGCATATTTAAGCCAAATCTTGACATATAAACCTTTCCAGTCCAGCTTTGCTTGCAAAAGCCCTGCAACCTGATCAGCGTGTGGTTTGTTGGCATTTACAGCATTGTAATCCATCCATCCGATATTTGAACCACCAGCATTCATATGTTAGTGTAGAGGAAACGCGTCAATAGAGTCTTGAGTGTCCTCGCCGTTGTTAGGACTCCTGACGTCACCAACACACATTTTTTGGCAACACACGCCCGACTTGGCTGGACTGCAATACGCAAAACCCGCAACATTGCAAACATGTCAATAGCGAGTAGACGGCTCAAGCAGCTCCAGCTCTTCCTTGGTTCCTCGTATGTCTCAGACGAGGAAAAGGAAGCCGTCATAGCAAACTTGACCAAAAAGCGTATGTTGACTCACGGAAACCGTGGAGAACTACTTTTGATTGCTAAACAAGAAGGCTGACAGTTCTTGTATCTGCTTATTAGTGATTGAGGAATTCAGCATCAGCGATGTTACTCTAAAGATCACACTTCCAGGCAGTGCCGAGCTCGTTCCTGATGTTGGTGGTTTGTTTTATGACGACTCGCAAGTAAGAATGTTGGTGCATCTAGATCGCAATGCTGGAATTCGATGCTTATTGGATGTATCTATAGGAAATCTTGAGGCATTTAAGATGGATGATGCAGAAAGATCGAATGGGTCAGGATATCTTCTTTCTTGGGTAACGAGCTCGATGTCTTTGCATTATGGCGTTACTGTATGGTCAAGAGCTTAATGGGACTTGCTTTTATAGACCACCAGGAAGCTTCAAAAGACGTCTTGTAAGTCTCGCAAATCGCCAACAGCTAGGAACAATCTAGCATGAATAAGCAATACTCAATGACGATACACGTGTCGGACAACAAACAATTCCATCACATTAACACATCTAACGCATGTATCTCTAGGTCATGAGATACGCCCAACTAGCCCAACGTGAAATCGAATACGTTGCCCTATCAAAGGATGTAACAGACTCGGACTTGAAGCAACGTCGTGAAATCTTGTCTGGATCAGCATTCTACACTGATGGACCAGCAGTCCGTGCCGCCCTCCATGGTCGTATCTTGATTCTAGATGGTATTGAAAAGGCAGAGCGTAACGTCTTGCCAGTCTTGAACAATCTGTTGGAAAACAGAGAAATGGCTCTAGAAGATGGGAGATTCTTGACTCATCCTAAACGATTCGATACTTTGGTGAAGAGTGCCAGTAAGGAGGAGTTGGAGAAATGGAATGTATGTGGTTGGTCGTGTACGTCCTTTATGTGGACTGCGGGAACTCATGGTCTTGTTTTGTAGCTTGTGCGAGTATCTGAACGATTCTTCGTTATTGCTTTGGGATTGCCAGTTCCAAAGTATGAAGGACATCCTCTAGGTATGGGTTTGAACCTCTGCATTAACAACATTCCGTTTTTTTTCTCCATAACCGCACGCTATGTCCACGTCATCTGCTGACCCTCACTCTTCCTAGATCCTCCACTCAGATCACGTTTCCAGGCTAGAAACATTGCCGTTCCAACCTTTTTGTCGCAAATAACTCAACTTAAACGTGTAGCTCCCAAAGTACCTCAACGTACTCTGGAGCGTCTCATCTCTGTCGGATTTGTATTGAGATCTGTCACCTCTGAGAAAGGAGTAGCAGTACCAGAATTCCCAGCCCAACTAGACCACGCTGCTCGAATCTTGCAGAGCTTCCCAGACACCAACTTGCGTTGTATCTTGGACATTATGTACCCATACCCACTATTATCGGGCACAGACGAAGAGCAACGCTCTATTATAGAATCCACTTATCAACGATTTGATATGTTGGGACATTCTGTAGATCAAGCTGGAGCAATGACTATTGCAAACCAGGCTACTGCAGGATACAAGATCATAAACATTGTAAAGGAAGAAGAAACCTCTAATCTTACACCATCTGGACGTATCCACCACGCGGATGTCACCTTTGAAACTATAGTGCCGTTAGGTGTTAAGCCCACTCGAGTAACTGTCAGATTAGCTGCTGGTGAATATCCAACCACCAAGTTGGAAAAGTTTGTCGAGACTGAATACCACGGTGCTCTCTTGGCTACTATGATGGTTGCTCATTCAGCCGGTGATTTGTGTATCATTGGTGAAAAGGGTGCCGGAAAGAGTGCTCTCTTAAGGTCTTTGACTAGTATGCTGGGTTACAAGGTCGAACTGATTCCTTTGTACAAGGATATGTCTGCTCGTGACTTGATGCAAAGACGTTCAACCAACTTGCTTGGTGATACTATTTGGGAGAACTCACCTTTGGTATGGTTTCACTTTCGAGTTCGCGATTAAAAAGAACGGCCTCAAATACTCGCACAATGAGCATCACTGACAACACACACTGTCACCACCGTAGATCAAGGCTGCCATAGAAGGTTCTATTGCCATTCTTGACCAGATCGAAGTCTTGTCATTCGGTACTTTGGCTACCATCCAACGCCTGACCTCTGAGCGTGAAATGGTCTTACCCGATGGTACTCAGCTAGTCCACCCCAACCGATATGTAAAACTCATAAAGAAGAGCGGCTTCACACCAGCAATGATGAAGGAAAAGAAGATCGTACCCGTACACCCCAACTTCCGAGTAATCTCCATCGCCCGACCAACCGTAACCGCTCAAGGTGGTGCCCAAAAGGGTAACTGGCTATCCCCCGAAATCTGCTCTCTCTTCCGATACATCCCAATGAGATCTCTCTCATACGTCGAAGAGATGTATGTCATTCAAATGCTGTGTCCAGGAATCGAGGAATCAAAGCTAAAGGCTCTCTTGACATTCGCCAATGTATTGCGATCTGAAAATGATGAGACGGCTCGTTTGTTGGCCTCGTCATTGTCTACTCGACAGTTGATTCGTGTGTGTCGTCGTATGGCCATGTTCCCTGATGAGGACATGCATAACTCGGTGCAAAAGGTCTCGTTGTCTCGATTCTTGCCATCAATGGCTAAAGACTTGTTGACCAAGCTCTTGTTGGATGCTGAAATCGAACCTGCTATTCGGGATGATGAGTTCTTTGAAAACGTAAGTGTCACGTCTGATCTGCATTTCCCATTCGACTTTTTTATTTTGCTAACCATCAATTCTCAACAATAGTTGAAGATTGAAATCATTAACAATGAAGATGGCAGCCCTCAAGCAGTCCGTATTGGTGATGTTATGGAACCTGTCGCCAAGGATACCAACCCAGTCTTGATTCCAGATATTGTTTTCCATGAAAATCCTAAACAGTCTGAAATTTTGATGGAAATGATCAAGGATTACCAGCTAGGCGAACATTTGTGTTTGATTGGTAACCAGGGTGTGGGAAAGAACAAGTGTGAGTATTATACAGCGGCTGGACTGTTTTTTTTTGTCCTGTATTGTGCCTCAAACAACTTCCTATTTAGTGACTGACAAGTTCCTGCAAGTCCTGAGACTCCCTCGTGAATACATCCAATGTAAGTTTGCTGAAAAAGTGCGGTGACGAAAGCAAAAAACAACCGTCTGACTACAGACTTGTATTAGTGCATCGTGACACTACTGTATACAGCTTGACTTCCACACCAAGTATCGTCGATGGTGTCTTGGTATACGAAGACTCTCCTCTAGTCAAAGCAGTCAAGAACGGCTACATCCTCGTAGTTGATGAAGCCGATAAAGCACCTACTCACGTAACATCCATTCTCAAATCGTTGGTTGAAGATGGTGAAATGGTCTTGTCTGACGGTCGTCGTATTGTCAAGAAGGACCCAATGTTGGGACAGACTGCTATTACTCCCAAACTCAATGTTAATGGGTTGGAGGAATACATCGTGTTGCATCCTAGCTTTAGGATGTTTGTGTTGGCTAATCGACCAGGTATGCGAAGCTATCGTATCTTCCCTTTTTGTTGGGCTCGTTTTATTTGTAGCGCTATTACTAACAATATTTTCTTAGGTTTCCCCTTCTTGGGTAACGATTTCTTCCGTGAAATCGGTGATGTCTTTGCTTGTCACTGTGTTGACAACCCAGACACCGAGTCTGAACTTGCCCTGTTACGAGCATACGCACCAGACGTTCAAGAAGACCTCCTCCGTAAACTGACTGCAGCCTTCAACGATCTCCGTCGTCTCGTAGACGAAGGCCTAATCTCATACCCATACTCTACTCGAGAACTGGTATCCGTAGTCAAACACTTGCAAACCTACCCCAAGGAAGGCCTCTCACGAGCACTTCAAAACGTATTCGATTTCGATCAATACGAGTCTGAGATCCGAGACTTGTTGATTGAAACGCTCAACAAGAATGGAATTCCAACAGGAATGGAATCGGACTTTAGAGTTGAATTGGGAATTGAGTTCCCATTGCCTGAACCACGTTTGGTTGAGACTTGGTATAGACGTAGCAAGCCAAACACGGTTGTGCAGGTTAAGGTTGCTAAGGATAAGGCGAATGCTAGAGTAAGTTGGAGACGCTGCGAATGCATGAAGATCTGTAATCTCTTCCTTTTTTGCTTCATTCACACAGCTGACACAAACATCTGCAATTTAGGGTAACTGGCGCGTCAACATGCCAGAGAAATGGCTGGACGTGGACCGCTCAGAAGCTCGATCGACCTTGTTCACAGAGCAAGTCTATGCATTCAAGCTACCAACCAAGGGCGAGTGTCTGGATTTAATGACTGCTGCAGATGGTACTATGATGGCCATCACCACCAACCCAGTAACTCTCAACATTGTAACTCCAAACCATCGCCAACAAATCGCCATCGATTTGTACGAGTACTTTCCCTTACAAAAAAGTGAGTAGCTGTTTGGCAGTAAAAAATGCCCGTTTGTTGGTTCTTTTTTTATAATTCAAGTTAAATTGTGACACTGACTTGAAAGGCCCGCCATTCATGGGTATTGACCCAATTGGCGCCAATTTCTACATAGCACCTCCACGTTTACGTCTTGCTGAACCTGCTGAAGGAAAAATCTGTCTCCACAATCCATCAGACCATACTCTTCTCTTGGTCGATTTGGGAAGCGGAAGCATCAACTCGATTATGTTGGGCATCTTTGAATTCACTGGTCCATCATTCATGAACCGCTCTTTAATGAGTGAAGGTTTTTTGATCTTTTACCAGGAGCAGTCTGAGAAGGTTGCGATTATTGATTTCTCGGATTTGTCGCAGTACAATATTGTAATGCCCGTTAAAGGTTGGTTGCTTGGATCTTTGTAAACGCGAGTTAGCGTGTTCCTAAGTGGGTTTTTTGGTATTAGTTGGCAGCATTCAAGTCGTTACTCCCGATAAGTGGTTTGTACAAGACTACGACTACAAGTTTGATATTCGAAAGAACTATATCATGTCTAAAGCTGACCCAAGTGACAAGTATGTGAAAAACAATCAATGGTTGTTAATGTTTTGTTTTGTTTTGAAAAACAATCTTTAATCTCTCTTCTTTACTCATAGATTCCCAACTGTATTCGAACCACTGGACACTCGCCCAGTAGAAGACAAAGCCAAAGTCATACAAGTCGAAGACATTGGTACTCTGCCACACGACCGATTCGATTACTACCGAACTCATCGATTCGCGTTATTACCTTCGCGCGAATCCCATGCTTCTGCAGTTGTAGGCATGCCTGAATCACTATTCGACTTTTCAACAACTGGTGTTGAGTTGATTACTTGGGATCGTGATACTGCCAAGGACACCATCTCGAACAAGTATATCAATATCTTGAATGCTCATTTGCATTTACGTAAATCGCAGCAGTTGGCTGTTGTTGTTCCTCAAGAGGTGAGATATGGGCTGTTTACTTGAGGGTTGTTTTTTTGGTTGGCGTGTTGGACAATTAGACGCCGACATTATTACCTGCCATGAAGGTTAACTATTCCAATCCTTCACTCGCAGGACGGTCGTGCCGAAGGCTACCTCGAACTCGTAGACACCCACGAAAAGAATATCCGCCGCATCCACATGCCTCTATCTCTCCCATCAACAGCAGTCCACCAAAAGGACTTGGCCACAATCCAAGCCCAATCTCGTGGAATCGATCCACCTCGCGAAGCCGTTCAAATGCTCGAACTAGAAGACGGTCGACTCTTGACTGTTGACCTGTCTGGATTTGCTCGAGTATGGCAAACAAACTATGCTGAAACCGTTGAAGAAATGGAACGATGGAAGAAACTTGTTGGAAGTCTTGATGCCCAGACTTTACGTCTTGTGTATGGCGATGGTAGTGGGGATGGAGATGGTGATGGCGATGGTGAAGGAGAGGGTAATGGAAATGGAGAAGGTACATGCTGCACAAATTCTGGCTGGGTGCTTTTGTAGTCATCGTGAATGTGCTTTTCATCTAGTTTTCTTTAAATAGGTAAAGGTGACGGTAAAGGAGAAGGCGAGGGTGAAGGAGAAGGCAAAGGTAATTGGAGTCTAATAGACTACCGTTTGTAAGTCTTTTTGCTGATTCAATATCCTCATTGTCCTAGGCCAAGGTGGAACTGGAGAAGGCTCTGGTGGTAGTGGAGGTGGAGGAGGTGAAGGAGGAGGAGCAGCTGGTGGAGCCTCCGACCCAGCCGACTCTGGTGAAGCGAGACAGAGTGGTAAAATCGATTTTACACAATTCAACCTCGTAAGTCATATTTCCAACAGCAGTGTTCTTTTTTTGCTTGTATTGTTGAGCTTACTTCCATTTATCTCTAGCGAGCTCCCAATGACGTGACTCAAGAAATCACTGATGCCGTCAAAGACGCTCACGAACTGGCGATGCGTAAACGTTTGGCCCAAATCCAAATGACATCAAAGGACATGGAAATGTTTAACAAGTACCGTGACAATGTACAACGAGAAGTACGAGAGTTGAGGACGATTTTGGAGGCTGTTGAAGCCAAGAACCGTGAACGTGTTTGGCTCAAGAATCAAACCACTGGTGATATTGATGACACGAGACTGTGCGTCCTGGAAACACTGGTGTCTTTTTTTGCTGGTGGAAAAGTCAGAGTTTTAACAACCCATTGTGTGTCTCTTTTAGAATCGAAGGTGTTACCGGCGAACGAGCCATATATAAACGTCGTGGAGAGAACGAAAGTGATCCAGGCTTCCAACAAAAGCCAAAGAGAATGTTCTTCCAGTTTGACTTGTCAGCATCCATGACGAGATTCAACGGACACGATAACCGTCTGGAACGGTCTTTGGAATGTGCCTTGTGTATGTAGCTGGATTGCATTCATAGCATTCTTTGCATGAAATCATCGGATGTTTTTGTGCTAATTCTTTTTCCGAACAGTGATCATGGAGGCCTTCAAAAACTTTGAACACAAATTCCAATATAGAATTGCTGGGCACTCTGGAGATGGTCCAGACATTGAATTCGTATCAGAGGGCAAATACCCCAAGAATGAAAAGGAGCAATTCCAAATCATTGCGAAAATGAATGCTCATAGTCAGTATTGTTTGTCTGGAGACAATACGATTTTGGCTGCTACTACTGCTATTAAGAATGTGGTTAAAGAGGAAGGAGGTAACTGCCTGTGGCTTGTCTCTTGTGTGGCTTTTTGCTCCTGCTCATAGTCTGCCACTTTTCTAAATCCTAGATGATTACTTTGTGTTGGTTTTGTCTGATGCCAACATTGCCCAGTACAATATAAGTCCTGCCGCTATCGGCAAGGCCCTCAAGGCTGATGATCGCGTGAATGCATACATGGTCTTCATAGGTACATAAATCGAGACATACCACCGTTGATTTTTTTGTGCTAACTCATTTCCATTTTCTCCAAAGGCACTATCGGTGACCAAGCCACCACATTGATGAAAGCTGGTACGTATCGCCATCCGTTTGAGTCTCAAAGCTCTTGGAAATCACCAACCCATTTTTTAACGCTAGCTCCTGGATCCTCATTTGTCTGTTTCGACAACAAGGACCTACCAAAGATCATCAAGTCCATGTTCTTGAGCTCATTGCTCAAGGGCTAAGGCTACCAAAAAAGTTATAGAGTTTTGTGTTGTGTTTGAATGTTGAATTGCTCCCACGAGAAGACATGTGATGACTTTTGTGTTATCTTTTTTCTAATAATATGAAGGTTTTGGTTGTTTCTAAAAGTCTGAAGGCATTGAAGCGCTGTTAAAGGCGTTGCGAGAGTGGAAACTTGGTGTCGATTCAGCATGGTTTTATTGAACACTTCGAAGGGCACCTTCTCAGATTTCCCCAATCGAATGAGAGAAAGAATTTCATCTGCAGCGAATCTGGACTATTATAATGATGTTATGGTTGTTCGAACACCGGCGAAAGAACAGCACAAGAAGAGTTGAAACGCACAATCTACTTGAAAAAGTGCTAAACATCAATAACGAGAAGCTCTTAGGACTGTGAGAGACCGTACTGACTCGCTGAGATGAAGTTTCAGGTGATTCTGGTTTATTAATTGACTAAGCGTTCCATTCCAAGATACATCCGACAAGCATGGTGTATCTTCCACCGACGCAGCAGGAAAGTGAAAAGTGAAGCTATTCTTTTGCATGAGAAAACATGCTGAGGAGAAACAAAGCCGAGATTTTGACACTGATTCATGGACCTCCAATTTTCCCTTTTGACATACGAGGAAACGGTCACCATAGCCGAGCCCTGCGCAGACGATAGTTCTATGTATATCCTAGTGAGGTGTTTAATCATCTCAGCACCGAGAGAAAAGATGAGACAAAAGAATCCGGTGCAACAATAATACGCACATGGCAATCAACAGACATACCAAGCTTCTGCAAATCCGCACCAAGTTTTGGCGACGTTCCAAAGCAGTCATTCCAGTTAGCAAGATTATCCAGTGTTGGGTCCCTGACAGCCTGCTGATTCAGGTTATACTAAGAGCTCTTCAGGCCTTGGTTCGCGAGGCCTGCTGCCTTACTGCTGTACATATACATCTCGAACAACTTGAAAGAATCCAAACTAAGAGCGCTGATGTCAATTTCAAATGCACGTGAATCACCGCGTGATGGCGGAAGAATGAACAGGTACCTTGATTAAACTTCTTCTACAACAGCAGCAGCACTGACGATATGGACGAACAATTTTCCTAGCTTGGGATAAGGTTTTGTGAGTTCTTGCCAAAAAAACCCCTCAAGCACATCGCTCCATAAACAGCATACAAGACATGTAGCGCGACTACATCCATGGTAGCCACAACGTTTGGGTGACGAGCTCTCTACAAATATAAAACATACGCTAGAGTAAAAGAAAGCAGACCATTTGGATTATATGCTGTCACTGACCTTGAGCAAATCATTCTTGACTTCCAGTTTCGACATGGGCGACATTATATTCACACCAGTACCAATATACGGACCCAATGTTTTGACGGGCGCTCCTTCACAATCTTGCATGCTGTTGGTGTTCAATCTTCGCATCACCACAGCAGTTACGTTCCCATATCTTGGTATTTAAAGCACGTAGCGAGAGGTTGGTAGGATTACAGGAGAGTTTGCCAGACGGCTGAGTCGGTGAGTAGAATAAAAGGTCTCTTATTTGAAAACGGTGACGTGTGTAAGTCGTTTGGCAGCATTACCCATCAATAGAAACACTTCAACTTACATCAAGCTGGAGGTGCAATCTCAATCCCAGCAGAATGGGCCAGCGGTATTTGATTCGCACAACGTTCTATAATATAAGCGAGAATGTCAAAGAAAAGGAACAGACGTAGTTGCGACATTGGTCAATACTTTGTCCATTGACGCGAGTTTCTGCGATGCAAAGGACAGGGCATCCTCCACCAAAAGAGCGACAAAATTCAATTCATTTGAAAAACATTTGGTTTTCCCTCGCGTTAGAGTGCCCAAAGACGGAAACCAGTCCAAAGATTCGAGTGAATGTTAAATGCTGGGTTGAATGTTTGATGTTAAGGAAAGTGATCGAGACACGTTCCTGTCGTGGATCGTATCTGAAATGAGTGAGAAATGAGTTCAGAATCGAGTTGACATTGACGTGATCTCGCTTCCTGTCCGGCAAACAGCGACAAAGTGTCAAATTCAAAAACCAAAGCGAGAAATTTGGTACTGTTTCAGGTAGCATAGTGGCATCTGACAGGAAGGTACTGCATCTGAAAAGACAGTCCTGATCCAGCAGGTAGGCTCCAACTTCAACACAAAAGCTTTGAAAATCAGGAAGATTCAAAACATGAGCAGTTGGTCCAAAACCAACATCTTTCACTAGTATGAGCGATGCTCGAGGATCAAAAGACGAATTGAACCCACAAATAAGAGGATCTTCTGCGTCTATCCCGGTCTCTTCCATCCCACCGTCCGCAAGAAAGTCGACATCAATCTTGAATTCAACACATCAGCAACGAGACTCTATTGGAGATCTTTATGTATTCTATTCTTTATTTTCATATTTTCAATCATCTAGAACTGTTACTAACTTGCTGTCTCTCTTCCAATAGCCTCGAACAAACTATACAATGGATCAGCAACGCTACTATGAACGCAGTAACAGTGACTCAAATAATCCTCAACAGCGTACACAACAGCCACCATTCAGCCCCGTAGGCGCTTCTTTAGGAGCTGGTGCTAGTAGTGATGCTGCAACCGTTGCTCCTCGACCAACGAGAACTAGAGTCTCGAGATGGGCTCCATTACCAGCTGATCGAGACGAGCCGGCCGCATTCAGTAACACCGCCAATAATGAATCGGCAGATGCTGGAAACTATCACCGATTTAATAGTGGAGGTGCTCCGACTGCTTCTAATATCACCAACTTATATAATACTCAACCGCCAATACAACAGCAACAGTCACAACTAGGCGATTATCGTCGAGCTTCTCCTCCACCACCTCGAATGAGAATATCAGCTCCCATCGCATCTGGAAGCTCGTATACATCGCCTCGAAATGCTATGGCCACCCATAATAATACTAATAGAAGCCCACCACACCGATACCATAACGAATTTAGGTTTCAGAATGACGCTGATAACCGTAGTCTGCCTTCAAATCAGTATAATCGAAGTCCTCAAAATGACTTTTCTCCATCAGAGTCAAGACCGTCGCTCATGAGTCAGATGGGTAAACGATCTCGAACGGAAGACATGATTCCAATACCCAGTAATAGACCATCTATGATGCAAGGTGTAGGCATCAAGCAGCAACCTATCTCTCGTGATGACGAAGAAGCTGAAGAAGAAGATTTAAATGTTGCTGACGACGATGAAGCTGCTCCAGAGGAGGAAGACGAAGACGATGGAGGTATCGATAACGAAGATATAGAACAAAAGATTGACTCGCTAGATGCTGAAATCGCTAAATATGAAGCCCTGCTACAGGAGATGAGACAGAAAAAGGAGGCTGGCAGCTTTAACGCTGATGGCAATAGTAATCAGAGTAAAGACGCTTCTATTGAAGAAGGTGCACCTGGTACAGCAACGCCAGCCATGCAGGAACCTCCTGATATCTTACAATTGGCCGAAATAGAGAATGAGCCTTTTGTGGTTGCTCCTGGTCTCCCACTGCATGAGGAGATTTATATGGCTAACAGGCATCGAGCTCGAGTCACAGCTCGCGCCATGGCATTACAAGCTCGCTCGTTGAGTGATCCCAGTCAGCCACTTCCATCGCAACAAATCTATAAGATAGAGGATTTTGATTTTTATACCGCAAATATCGAGTCACATCGAACATTCCGGCCATTACTTGTACAACATATTCAAAACCGTCGTAGAGACATGATGGATAAACGAGACGAGCTACGACAAACATATCAAGAGCTGCATGATGTTTGGAAGAAGCAAATTGAACGGCTTGATAGGGAAAAAGAACGTAAACGTAAAAAAACAGGGCCTGCACCTACATCAATACCTGAACGACCTGCACTCTACCATAATAGCATGAGCAATAGTGGAGCGGCAGATTTGATGATGTATGGAGGCGGCACACTAACTCGTAGAAGTCGAGCTGCAGCTAATGCATCGTTCAATTCGGATCTTGTAAGATCTGAGGCTGAATTTACCGCTGCCATCGCTCACATTATGACTCTGGATGGTAATATAGATCCTTCACGACTAGCACCGATACCTGATATGATACTGGAACCAATAGAACGAAATAGTGTCGTGCACTCTGACTTAAGTCAGCTTGTACGAGATCCGATAGACGAGAACCGTAGACTCTTGGAATCCGCTAGTCAGTGCTGGTCTGATGAAGACAAGTATGTCTTTGAAGTCAAATTGGTGCAAATAGGCAAAAACTTTAGAAAGATTGCCGAATTCTTGCCAGGCAAGACGACCCAGGATTGTGTACGGCATTACTATCGAGAAAAGGAGCGTCTCGGCTTCAAAACCTTGTTGAGACGTACTGCACCAGGTCCTGGTCGTGGTGGATTACGGAGAGCTCGTGGGGGTGCTCTTGCTCGCAAATTACTTCAGACTGGATTCGGCGGTAGTTCGACAACTTCAATAGATCCGAATGGAGTCGTTGAAGAGGTCGATCTAGAAGAATACGATGAAGATGTAGCCATGGATATCGAACGCCTACGTAGAAACACTCGAGATGCTCCCGCCAATCGTAAACAAAAGGTCAAACCTCCAGTAATCCAGCCAGATTCTGATGGAGACGACCACGCTATAGATGTCAGTGGCGGTGGAGGTCCTCCTGGTCCTGGAAATAATACGACGACTGGTAGTAGTAGTATCAGCAATGTCAAATGGACTGACGATGACAAGTCTAAAATGATTGAAGCTCTTCAGCAATTTGGCAGAGACTGGAATGGAGTTTCTAGCTTTATGGGCAACAAAACCGAGAATGAATGCAAGATCTACTATAGACAGAATCGATTTAGATTAGGCCTTGATGAAATCTTACGAGTTAATGATACCTCTCGCCGTAGTATGCCCAGAAAGAAACGTGCTGGTGGTCCTTCATATAATAATGACGACAATGCTGATGAAGATGGCGGTGTCAGTTTGGGAGAGGATCAAGGAGGTAATGAGGACTCTAGAGGTGAAGATGGTGAAGATATGGATGATCCTGATATATTAGAAGAGGCAAGGCCGAAAAAGAAGAAAAACGCTCGTAAACCTACCCAAACTGGAATCACCATGAATAATAATAGCTCCATTGATGTCATGGGTAATGAACCTGCTTCCGAAGATGCACGCAGTAGAGTCCGTGGTGGTCGAACACGGAAATCAACTGGTGCAGCCCGTAAATCAAGGCCTAATGTAATAGAAGAGATACCCGATCTCTCATCAGTCATGGATGCCTCTGAAAGCTATGATCCTAATGACTCCATTGGTGCATCACGTAAAACCGTATCGTATTGGTCTGTACGAGAACGAGAAGCATTTGTATCTGCCATACAAAAAGTAGGATGTGATTGGGAAGCCATTGCTAAAATGGTTGGCACCAAATCATCTGTACAGGTCCGCAATTATTATTCAAGTCATGCCAAAGAATTGGGAGTTGATCATATAACAAATCTTATTCTTCAACCTCATAATGTGAATCGAGCTAAAAGCTATGAAGAACAGCAGCAGCAGCAGCAACGACTGTCTACACCACCAACTCAGCCTCATCGTGAAGATGGTGGCGCTGGAGAAGAATATGTACATAGTGGCCATCGACGTACACCATCCCAATCATCAACTGGTAGCCATTCCCGTAGAAGAGACGAGGCCACATATATAGCAGCCGCCGATCTCTTGACTATGGCTCGAGGATCCAATAGCCCACATCTGTATGCAGTTGGAGCAGGACAGCAAGGCGGACAATATCAACCAATATATGCTCAGTCCGCTCGTGGTATACTACCGCCAATGGTATCACTACCACCTGGATCTGTAGCAAACACTATAATGACCCAGCATGCTCAATTTCCACCTGGTACTACCACGTTTGCATTACCGCCAGTATATATCCCGTATGATCGAGCTGCTGCAGCTGCCACCATACAACACTTGGCTGTGCCTTATGCAGCAGGTCCTGGAGGTGCTTTTCAATATCCGCGAGACTTTTATTTTAGTGCTGGTGGTCCTGATTATCAGGCTCATCCCATTGCGATTCAGCAGATGAGGCCTGAGATGGATGTTGATCAGGTATGCATGGAAGTCCATTAACCTTTGTTGTGCATATGTTCCTTGATTGAAACCTGTTGTTACAATCACAGGCTGAACGACACTCATCGCCAGTGAGGAGAGAATCGCCTCAGCGTCGTGGCGGATCCGTTCCATTACATGGACCACCATCACCTGCTGGCAGTAATATGGCACCTCCATCATTACTGATACGACATGACGAAGGCATGCGAACTGTACTGCCTAGTGTACGTAGTCTAATATCAGCCGCTGAAGGAGCTGAAGGTTTGGGCATCCAGATGCCGCCTACACATCAGCTAGCACCTATAGGACAATACCATGCTATACCACCACCTATGCATACCAATCTACCTGCTTTTGCACCGGATAATTCAAGAGGGCGTAGTCGTAGTGCTAGTCCTGGGTATGCTGCGTTTGGTAGCAGTCAGCAGCAGCTGCCGCAACAACAGCAGCATCATCAACATCACCAACACCATCAGCCGCATCAACAGCATCAGCATCATCAACAGCATGTACAGCATCATCAGCAGCAATATCGCGCTACCAGTCCAGGAACGATGATGGTTCCCTCTGGAATAGGAATGGCTTCTGCAGCCAGTGTTGGATCTGCTATTGATGATTTACGTAAGCATGAGAATCAAATGCCTCGTATGGACGCTCCTGTAGTAGTGGTGACTGCGATGAGTGAAGTACTCGATGGGCGTCGTGAAGTAGCTGAGTCTCGTGCTATTGATGTGCCAAGAAACGATGTGCAAGGCAGTGAGGCAAATAATCAGATGGATGAGGGATGAGAAGTTTGTGTGTATTATATAAGATATGAGAATTTGTGGGTGTTTGTATAGTTACAAATAGCATTTCGTATAAGTAAGATAGTAATAAGAATCATCATTCAGAATTCATTTCTTGATTCTTGGCTTATTCTCCTTTTTTCTTTCATCTCCTCCTCTCTTCTCCAATCCACGTCCAGAATGCCTGTCCCACTCTTTCGCCATCACTATCGGACGTGGATATACACTCGCCGGCAACACGCTCTTCCACGGCGTATGCACCACCGCCTTATCCACACCTTCCAGCTCTGGCAGCCACATCCGCACGTAGTCTCCGTTTTTATCATAATCCCACGCCTGCTTGATAACATTAAACTTCCTCTCCTCTCTCGGATCGTTCCCTAAATGAATTTGTAAAAGATACTTAGACCGAGGCCTTTTACTTTTTGATAATGTACTGACATACCAATTCCAGCCGCATAACTCCAGTTCCCGTAGTTCGAGCTACAGTCATAGTCAACGAGCCACGATTCAAAGAACTCGGCGCCGAGACGCCAGTCGATGAAGAGATCTTTCGTGAGGAAGGACGCGAGGTTTTGGCGTGTGCGGTTTGATGTGTATCTGTAACAAGAAAAAAGTTTCAGAAACAGGGCAAGATAACATGGAATTATAGGTTTTACATTTACCCAGTTTGCAGCATCTCACGCACACCCGCATCCACAAACGGCACACCTGTACGTCCCTCCATGAACGCTACCGCATGCGGCGATGTTGCTGATTTCGACCATGTCGTTGCATTGGGCGGTGGCGTGCCGCGTAGCGAGTACGGGTGGAAGAGCACGGTAGTGTATTTTAGCGAGATGAGGCGGAAGTAGTCGCGCCATAGTAACTATGTGTTAGATGTAAGCACCCCAAAAAACAGTGTAATGGGGAAGCAATGGGTTTACCTCAAACACAACCCAATACGCTCCCTCACATTCTCCATACACCGCTTCATACCGTTTCAGCTCCTCGTATATCTTGCGTGGACTTATATTCCCGTGTGCGAGGAAGGACGAGAATTTCGTGCTGTATGCGTCGCCCATGAGGCCATTACGGGTTTGCTTGTATGTGGATACGGCGTGTGTTTCAAAGAGGTAGTTGTTTAGACGGGATAACGCAGATGTTTCGCCGCCGACGAAGGGATGGGATGTATGTGGTGGGACTGGTGGTGGAGTTGGGTGTATGACGGGGAGGAGAGTTGATGTGAGGTTTTTTGATGGGTGGGGCGAGGATGTGAGGTGTGGGGATGCTGGTGGGAGCGGTTTGAAGTGTGGGAGGGGTATACATGGGCGCACCATTTGTGGGAGGGATTCGACGCGTTTGCGGAACTGGATGGTGTAAAAGTGTGTGAGGTTTGCATTGTTTCATCAAACTCTGGTTTTCAAACATTGGAAAAGCGACTTGCACGGAGAGTTCAAAGACATCTTCAGTAGAATCAGCAGCGTGCCACAGTCTTCATCTGCTCTCCATACTCTCCAAAAGCGAATCCATCAAAAGAAGACTCACCACAGTATAAACATCCGACAAATCCTGCACCCCAAACGGCAAATCCTCCATCGCGACCATCGAACCTCCATGCCTACTCACAAGCGGCACGCTAACCCTCTCAGCCACACGTCTCTCTATATCACGCTCCTCACTACACACCTCCTTCATACAATACACACCCGACACCTTGACACCATCACCCTGCAGCCCTCTCACAAGTGCCGGAATCACATCCTCTGGCCTGCCATACCGGATGATTAAGCTGCTGTTGTGCTTTAGGAGGGACGATTTGAGATCGTCGATAGATTCGATGAGGAATTTTAATCGGTGGTAGGATGTGCGTGGAATACTGTAGTGGCGGGTTTTTGGTGAGGTGAATGATGGGATTATCCGTGTCAGGTCAATATAGCGGGGGTCGAATATGTAGATGGGGAGTAGGTGGGTTGATGTTTGGTCGGTTAGTGATGCGACGAGGGGGACGTTGTCGTGTAGGCGTAGGTCGTTGCGGAACCAGAAGATGGCTGTTGTTACTGATTTGGCCATTTATTGTGTGGATCTGTTTTGATGTAGGAAGTGAGCTTCTGATTATCACAATTTCGATGGTATGTCAACGTTGGAAAACAGATAAAGGGAGTTGAATCGAGGCGCTAGAGTATTCATACCTTGTTCCTGTGCTGGTGTATGCGCTGGAACTTGTCCTTTACGAGCTGGAACGGTTTTTTGATTACAACTAATGTACGTTGCAACGTTGTCAACTTGACACGTTTTTGTGGATGAGTTCTGCTTTTATTCCTAATGCGTGTTATATAACTTTATATGCATTTAACTACTTCTGCTTGACTACTTGATTATTATGAGTTGCTGTAAGTTAGAGCGATCCTATACTATGTAGCTGATGATTTGTTTGATCATGGATATTCACTGCCTTATAAATCAGGTGCCATGTGTGTAAACACCATCCTCAACCTCTTTTTAGCCGAATCTACATCCTGCTTGACATCCTCTTCGTATTTGCCAAATATCCTCTCCCAATTCCATTCAGATCGTGACGAGAGCCCTAATGCATCCCAGTACTGCGAGTCGAGATCTTCAGTGCCTATAGAAGGGTGGGATGACCATAGATGGCGAGGCTGGACTAGTATCTGCCGCTGTGATTCCTGTACGAATTGTGATACCCATTCGTCATGAGGTTGTTGTTGCTGTTTAGCTGGTGGCGGTATATACGGCCGATGGAGATGCTGTGTAGATCTGTGTGTTGGTATTCGCTGATGTGGGATATCGGATTCTACTATGTGTCTCTTGTTGTTGCCAAATGGATGATGCTGATGGTGATGGCAGCGTTGAGACATGAATTCGGTATACCCGGCATCGACCAGAGATGGGAGTGTCGTATGAGGATGGTCATAGTGGTTGTGGTTGTAGTATGGGGTATGATGGTATTTACTCGTATTTGTTGTCTGAGTTTGAAGAATGTGATGAGCGAAACTCGATAGTGGCGTTGTAGAGGAGAAGAAGCTGCTACTGGATGCAGAGCATGCCATCATATACTATGTAGCTGTGGCCTGGTACCGGCACAAGGTTGGTGTAAAAGGAGCGAACGATGTCCTTCAACACTGGAGCGAGGCAAAAAAAAGGGAATGTGATGTCACTTTGAATCGGAGAGTGCACTTGAAGGACGGCTGGTACGTGTCAAGACGTGATTTTATTATAATAAAGATACCACATACAATTATGCTGGCAACCCAATACGAGAAAACACGTTCTTCGTCCCATTCAAATCGATGCCAACACTGCAACCAACAAATTTGTCGAGGTTCAACCAGCAGCAGAACAGCAGCCAAAGCTACATCTACGTGCTCTTTCACCCACGGAACTACCGCCCAGCTTTCGTTTGGATGCTTCCACGCCTGAAACAGTCCTTCATCCCGTAACCGATTTTCAAAACTGCAAAAATCCGTGTTTTCGTTCAGGACAAACCCCCTACAACATTGCATCCAGATCATATTACAAACACGTACTAGGTCATCGTCCATAGCCATCCAACCTGATCGAAATGGCCTCCCTAGTGCTGGTAAATACTCTATACAACACTCTTGGCGCCGTCAATTGTTAACTAACTTGTATACAAACTTTTACAGGATGAGGAATATGACGAGGATTATGAACCTAGTGATGAAGGTACTTGAAACTGTTACGGTTATACAATGAAATCACACTCCTGGTTGATTTGACACGACCACATTGACATCTGACATTCAACATTTGCCCACATTGACGCAGAAATCCTGGAATATGCACAATTCCTGGGAATGGATGTAGAAAAGGAAAAAGACTTGTTTTGGATTGCGAGAGAGTCGTTAAAGGCTCCTCTGCCGCCGAACTGGAAGCCTTGGTAAATCGTGTCTAGTTGCAAATAATGGCCAAGGTCTGAGCTAACACGCACACCACACACAGTTCCACCGATGATAACACGGTCTACTACTTTAACTTCACGACTGGAGAGAGTTTGTGGGACCACCCTTGTGATGAGCATTACAGGAAACTGTATGAGACGGAAAAGAATAAGAAGGCGGGCAAGGTGTGTACTAATCTAGCATAGTAGAAGCTATTGGGTCAGAAATATTGAACATGTTTTTGGAATTTTAGGCTGCTGAAGCACCCAAGGTACAGCCAAAAGCGGCAGACACCAAATTACTCACCAAGCAAGCGTCAGATGAATTGTCTGAACCACAAGAAATTGATGAGGAAGTAGAAGAAGAGATTGAAGAAGGAGATGATGACGACGAATTAGATCTATCTGAAGATGAAAAGCCAAAAGCCAAGTCTCCAGTCAATGATGTCTTATCGTCAGCAGCATCATCACCAAATGCACCCATTATCGCTAACAAACCAGTAGTAGTAGATTCCGTAAAGCCTATTCAGTCGCTCGTCAAGTCAGATGATTCTTTGAAATCCATATCGCCGAAACCTGCCCTGAAACCTCTCGAATCGCTAACACCAATCAACAATCACATATTTGCCACAACCACCACCAACAAAACTGTTGCTCCATCTATTGAAATCGTTGACGACGATGTAGCAAAATCCGTCCCGGCCCTGGATAAAGGCCCCGAAGGACTCCAAGTCAGAAAAGGATTTACAAACGAGAACGACAGGACGTCAACTAGATCCATGCTCTCGGCTCATGGGATTGAGTCCATGTCAAGTAACGAGCTTGCTAGCAGTGGTGGTGATAACAAGGGTCTTCCGTCGTTAAAAAAGGCTCCGATACCGTCTAGTGTCAGTGAATCGGCCGGTATTGCAGATATAGATACCATAAAGAAGAAATGGGCGCAGATATCGGAAGCTACTGAGGCTTCTGAACGGGCTATTCATGAATCAAGTCTGGAATCGTTAAGAGAGTCGCTGGTCAAGTCGTTGCAACAAGAAGAAGATGTGTTGAAAAAACAGCATCAGCAACGGATTGTATCTCTACGAGCACAGTTTGAGGCTGACGAAGCGGCTCTGGCGCAGTCGTCAAAAGATACTGTGAATAAGCTCAAGGAGGATTTGGCAAAGACTTTGGATGAGATACAATGTCAACATGCTCATAATTTAGAAGCTGCTAAAACACAGCATACGCGTGTTATCGAAACTGCTAAAAGGGAAGTTGATGCCCAGATTGAAAGTATTAAAGCAGACGGTAAAAGAAAGGAGGAGAAAGAAGTCTACGAATCTAGAAATCGGCTCGCAAGTCTGAAAAAGGAGGCTGAAGCGTCTATATCTGAACTCAGAAGGGCGGCATCTTCTGAAGAAGGTCGGATATCACAGGTGGAAAACAGTCTTGTGAATCGTAAGAGTGAGCTTGAGAAAGAGATTGAGAGTGTGGAGTCCACCTTGTTGGACCGACGTGTAGCACTAGACGAAGCCAATTTGCAGCATGCTACCATTACCGACCAGCTAGAGAATACTCGACGTGATTTAGAAACGATGAAAGTGGAAATGGTTACATGTCTTGCTGAATTCGAAGCTCTTAAACTCCAGTTGGTGGAAACACGAGAAGCTGTACAGGTTGCCCGAAACGATATAGCTAAACAGAAAGAGCAGGCATCTGTATCAAGCTCTGCTATACCGTCTCCCAACAATACCGAAAACCCTGTGATGGAACGCCCGACACCTGTAGAACGACCATCAGTAACCGCTGAAAGACCAAATGCACCTACTGGTGTAGCTATAGGTGGCCGTCCCCGAGTTAAGAGTGGATCACGCAACAACCGCACTATAGAACCCTCTCCATCCAAGATGGGCCAATTCATCCTTGAAGGATATGGTGTCGGCATGGCAGCCGATATACCCGACTCTCAAATGAGCCCGGCCAATCTCCACAATGCCATGAAAGACGCTACTGGAATGGAAAAGGCGATCTTAGCCGGCTACGGAATGTCAGGAATGTCATATGCATCTTCAAACGTAAACCTACCACCTCACGTCGCAGTCACCATCCAACGAGCAAGCAGTCACAATCTTGCACCTGCATCTCGTCAAATGAGTCGCACGTTTGGAGGGCCTGCTATGGCTCCCGCTACAATCGCAAACCCGATATTCAGTCATGCTATATTGCAATCGCTAGGTGGCACGCACCTTGGAGTCGCGTCTATGGAACGGCTTGCGGATCAGACGTTTATTGACCAGTCACGAGATAATGTCGCTGGCGCTGCTTTGAGGAACGGAGTAAATGCATCAGGAATCGATAATCCAGACAATCAAGATATCTTCCAGGCTTTAGGCGGTCGTGCGAGTGCTGGCATCAGTAACAGCAACAATATCAGTAGCAGCAGGAAACGACAGGTATCAACCACCACAGCCGCCGCAATGCAAAACCCACTGTCTGCATACTTTGGTGTTAAATTCACGCCTACTGCAAACGAGTTGACTGAAGCTGAAGAAATCGCTATGGCTTCACAGTGGGATCCGCAGCAGATGGCACCTTCGCAGCGGGCGTTGATGGAGGGGTATGGAATCGTCACGCAGGAATCGAATGTTTTTAACGGGGTTAGAAACAGTGGGAGAGAGTCTGCTGAACCTGCTATGGCTATGAATGTCGAGCCGACCAAGGCACGAAATGTTGGCAATTCTCGAATCGTTGATACACCAGTACAAGTCCAAGTCCAACAACAACCAAATTCCAGATTCACGCCACCAACCGACATCCCATCAACCATACGTCCATCCAACATGAACAAACCAAGCAGTGAAATAACCCCATCTCAGATATCATCGCCCCAGTCGCGACGATCTACCATGGGAAGCCCCGTATCGAAACGAAGCGAGGCTAGTCCTGTTATGAGGGTTCGATCGCCGTCACGACAGAGAGGCAGTCCGGCGACGGAACGGTCGAGACGTGATGTGGAGCGGGAGGTGAAGGAGAGGTTTGTTGAGAGTAATGGACATCATCATGTGGATCGAAAGACGTATTCGCCGTCTCGCGGTGGTGAGAGGGAGATGTCGCCGAGGAGGAGGGAGAGAGAGGAAAGGGAGCATATGAGGAGGGGGAAGTCTCCTAGACGAGGTTAGTAAGAATGAAAATTTCCTTTTTTTGACATTTTCACAATCTCTTGAACTAACACACACAACACCGTCTCTAGAAACAAGACCCGTCTACTCAAGCGATGCCAACGAATCCCCCGACTCTGAAATCTCATCCTCAACCCCGTCATCATCCATCGACGGCGACAATCTTGAAGACGCACAAGTATGGACTCCATCCAAACAAATCAGTCGTCGACTCCGCCGCGAAGAGAAACAAATCAGGGATTCCAAACGTACTATTCGTAAACAGACTCGATCGCTGGCGAGAGAAGAAGCCACACACTTTTATGGAGCTAGTCAGCAACGGGCCAGGATGGAAGAGCTGGCCGATAAGATTGATAGGGAGAATGAGGTTAGGAGGGTGCTGCAGGACAATTTGCATAAAGAGGTATGTGATTGGGGTAGAGGGGTAGTTTTGTCACTAGGCTTTTTTTGCATGTGCTCAATGCTTTTCAAACATTTTAGGTATCGAGGTATCAGTCACTAGACGCCGTCGAAGCCGAGATTGAAAAAGTGCTCAACAAGCTACGAACGTCACGCGATACAAGTGTGTCGAGGATGCAGGATATGATGCAGCCGAATAACTATACGTAAGTTCTCCTATGTCTTAACGTTCCTTTTTTTTTGCGTCAAGTCCATCTCACCCTGTCTTTTCCTCTCAACAGCACAACATCATCACCATACACCCTACACTCAACATCATACACACCACGGGTTGTCCCAACATCAACAACAAATTTTTCATCAACACACTACCAACCATCCATCCACCTTACCGGAATCTCAGACTCGCGCAAACAAGCATGGGATGTATCACGGGCTAAGACTGACAGGGAATTGGATTTGCATTCACAGTTTTTGAGACAGTTGGTTGCGAAGAAGCAGAATGCGGTTGGGAATGGTGGTGTGAGTGGGAGGGTTGTTTATTGAGAAAGGAGAGCAAGGGAAGGTGTAGATTTGGGGATCTTTGTATAGGGTAATTTATGGTTGAAACATGAAGGTTGAAAACAGCATACACAGAGTTGGCAAGTGGGGTTTTTTTGGGTTGGCAGCGATAACGCAGTATGATGGAAGGATGCTCCGATTACGTGTATTAGGATGTGAAAGTGAAGCTTAAGCGATTGGAAATGGTTGGCGTGAGCGATCGCTATAAGTTCTTCCTTCATATCCGGAAAACCACTGTCTTTGTTGATAACCAGGCATGAAAGTTTGACGCTTCACCATCGCATAGAAATGAAACCATTGGCCATTGGTAAAACAACTCTTATACTCTATATCTCACAATGCTCAATTATGTTTCATTATCCTATTGAGAACTGTCTTTGCATTCTGAACCTTCTGCCGCAATATTCCAAACCTTCAAACAAACCCTTCACACTCAAATCTAGTTCTTGACTGCTACTCCTGCTTCTCTGCCTATTACTCGCATGCCAAAAGCGACTGAGTGGATGGTCTGACGAAATCCGAAAACCTGCATCACTGCCACGGATTCATTGTGGAATGAGACGTTACAAGCTCCTGGGAATGCGTGAAGATTTGAGATGCAGTGTAAATACGGACGGGTGTGGTGGTGTCAAGGAGCGAGATATCGATGATGAATGGACTAAGTTATGAGAAATCAACGACGCACTGCGTATGACCAGGCTGTCGTAAACGGTTTTTCTTTGCTTCTCTCTTAGATTCTGTTTCGAGACGAAGTGACGCTGGTTATGTAGTGAGGCTTCGATCATCATCAAGACAGGAGGCAGCCCTTCCGTGACTGGACGGTTTGAACAGGACATGGATTGTGAAGCGACGGACAGATTCGAGAGGAGTCATTACTCTCATGCTAAGGCTTCAGATAAGACGATGTATTCGCCTTCTCGTGCTACTTGAATGGGAATTGTCTCCAAGGCGAAATTATCAGCAGGAAAAGGAGGTTCATCATTCAAGGCAGGCACGACATCATTCAAGGCAGGCACGATATCTTCCTAGGCCCTTATGATAGCAACTCCAGGCAGCCGCTTTTTGGTCGTGCCTTGATTCGTCTCAAGGATCTTATCTCTCTACATCCAAAACATGCAATATATCTAGAGCCAAGGCTGATCGAGAAATGGATATGGAATTACAATTTTGCGGCCTTTGAAAGCGGATGCTACTCCTTCGTCTGCTGCTACGGGTAATTGCAGAGGACCTTACTGACATCCAGTTTGGTTTGATCGTTTGAGAGGAGAACGAACAATTTCTTGCTGAGAGTAGCTTTTCTTGTTGACGTAGTACTTTAGGATATAAACAGAACTGAAAACCGCATATGATCGTTTGATCTTGTGTCACGATTTTTGTTGATCTGTCGCGACAATGTTGTAGTGGGAAAAGCAGTTCAAAACACGTGTAATAGCTCCTAAAAGCGAACATTAGTCGACTGAAAATCCTCGGTGTGAGCGATCGCCATAACTTGTTTGTCTCAAAACCTCAAAAACACTTGTGCTTCGCCAATTCCTACAACCCATTCAAGAACTAAGTCCAGAAACGATGTCAGCACAAAGCATCGTCCCTGAAAACGTCGATCCGTTCGCGTACTGGCCTGATACTTCATCGCCAACGGAGAACTTCCTGCATCTTTCTGTACGTCCTAGATCGTGGATTTCACTTCAACGCTGACAGAAAGCTCATGCTGCTTCATATGTATATAGCCGCCACCGAAATACGATGATTCTCTACCATGTCGCAAACTACGAATTGTTTATGTTGGAGCTGGAATTGGTTTGTGTGCTTGGAGACTGTGAACACATTCTTTTGGTTTCTGAGGAATTGTGTTGTTTTAGGTGGAATTTCCTTCGTGTTGATGGCGAGATATCGATTAAAGAATGTCGATTGGGTTGTTTATGAAAAGAATTCGACGTTTGGAGGGACTTGGTGGTATGTTTGAGAACTTTTCTCGAATCGCTCCACGTCTTTGCTCGGAAGCTTGACCATTCCACCATTTCAATTAGGGAAAATAAGTGTAAGGGCTATGCTTCACTCAATTGTCGAGAGCATTCAAAGCTGGCTCGTTCCCTTGAGAAAGACTTTTCGCAATCTGCATTCTCTGCAACTACAACTCCTACCCAACCCCACTCACCCTACTCAACAATATAGATCCTGGCTGCCGCTGCGACGTCCCATCCCACTACTACTCCTTCCGCTTCATGCCTAACGATTGGGTAAACGGCTATGCCACATCTGACGAAATCCAGGACTACATTTCTCAAGTAGTCCGCAAATTCAATGTCGAAAAGGACATTACATTTAACGCCACAGTCTTATCTGCTACATGGATTGATGAACGCTCACAGTGGTTTATTAAAACGGATGTTGGTGGTGTTGTGAAGGAGGAGTATGCGGATGTGTTTGTGAATAATCAAGGCTTTTTGAATCGGCCAAAGATGCCTGATATTGAGGTAATTGACCAGTGAGGTAGTCATTAAGCTGTGGTTGCCAAAGTAGCGACGCTTAGAAAGCTTGATTCATTAGCTGAGTAGCTTTTTTTGGGTTTCATTTAGGGTGTCGACTCATACGCAGGAAAAATGCTTCATACCGCGAGGTAAACTGCCTTGCATATGTTAAATAATCCCAACCCAACATTCTCAATCTTTCCACATTTTGCTCATCCAGATGGGACCGCTCGTACGATTGTGCTGGCAAGGATATCGCCATCATTGGCACCGGTTCTTCTGGATTACAAGTTATAACGGCTCTGGCACCCGTCGTCAAGAAGGTGTAGATCAGGTTTATCTGCTGCCCTTGTTTGGTTGGCACGAATCGGTGTGTGGGATAATCTAACCTCTCAACCCAAATCTTCAAAGCTGACAGTGTATATGCGTACACCGAGCTGGATTTCTCGATATCTGGTACAAGAGGTGTAAGTTTCTGTGATGCAAAAAATCTTAATAACTTCGCTCAAGCAATAGCTACTACATCTCACTAATCTCAACACAACTATATAACTCACCAGTCTGCCAGAATCAGAACGCACGAAATATCGAGACCCTGTATTCTACCGCTCGTACTGGAAACGAGCTTGGATTGGCGGTGAAAAGGCATGGGACTCCAAATGGCAAAACAGTGAAACACAGCTCAAATTCCAAGAATTGGTGAAAAGGAGACTGGACAGTATGGTCAAAGATCCAGTGCTGAAGGAGAAGTTGACGCCGAAATATGCTTTCGGGTGTCGGAGAGTGACGCCAAGTGGGGATGCGAGAGGGTTTTATTACGCGTGAGTATGGAATGAGGTTGTGTTGGAACTTGCCTCTTTGACTATAATTCCCTTGCTTTTTTTAGTGTACAACTCCCACATGTAGAAATAGTCACGTCGCCAATCGACCGCATCACTCCAGAAGGTGTGGTATCAGTAGGCACACTTCGTAAATCTGAAGCCCTGATTCTCGCCACTGGATTCGAGGTAGTCTTTCGAAATTCATTCCTTGTTGCGATTGCGTAACATAATCCGTAACTTCCTCGTGGTTATAGAACACATTCATCCCCCACATCCAAATAACCGGCCTCGCCAACACAACAATCCAAGAAAAATGGAAGTCCGGAATCGCAAAAGGATATAAATCAATTGCTGTCAGCGGTTTCCCAAACTATTTCCACGTCATGTCTGTCAACTCAACAGCATCAGCAAACTCCATTCACATCCATTTGGAGCAGGCTATTAACTACGTGCTGCAGATTGTTGTGTTTTTGCAGCAGCATAGTGAAGTGAGGTATGTGCATCCGAGACAGGATGTGCAGGATAAGTGGAATGAGGAGGCGCAGGAGACGTTGGCGAGGACGGTCTGGGGGCCGAATCAGAATTGTAACGGATGGTATGTGCTTGCTATGTGCGTCCTGTCTGTAAAAGTGCGTCGTGCCTGTAACACATCAACCTCACTGTTGCTTCTGGCATTCGTAGGTATCGACGAGTGGATCCAACAACCGGCAAACTGGTCGTAACAGCTCACTGGCCAGGACCAGGAAACAGTTACCAGGACGCTCTATTCAAGCCCGATTTTAGTGAATACCACGTCGTCAAGAGTGATTCTGTAAGCGGCATCGCTCGTCTGTAAACTGAATCAGTGACCGAATTGGATGAATGTCTAAGAAAGTAGTTTAATATTGAAGAGTTCTGTAGTGTTTACAAAATGTATGAAAATTACCAGAAACAACAAACAATGCAAAAGGAGGGGCTCTCTCGTATTTATAGAAAGATACCGGGCGAATCTCAAAATGTCCAGCAGTATTACGAGCCAAGCTGTGTAATGATGGCGTGGTGGTTGTGCCTGCATCGGATAGTTCGTGGTCACCGTCTGCATCACGATCATGTTATGGTCATCGCACCGTATGGAACAGTCCTCTACGCGTCAGACACGTAAAATATCCTCGTTATAGTATCAGCAAGCAACTACCCGTCGTAATAGTTGGGTAAACCAGCTGTATGTAGTTTGAGGACTGCTGGGTTGTTTCGTAACATCTCTCAGATACGATCAACTAGGGGCCTTGCTCGGATACAACATAGAACATATACTATAACCAATACACCTACCCTCAGCAAGACCGCAGTCCTTCATTTGGGGGTCAAACCGAACCAATCATACATACTCACTACTAAAACACGGTTTTATTGGAAAATTCACCACGGTGAAAAACCCTTGGCCAACTATTAAACGCGTGGCCAAAAACTTTTTATGGTCGTCGAGACCACAAGTTGAAGAGCAGAAGAGATTGAGATTGAGCGAGCCAGGAAACGTTTTTCAAAGAAACAGCCGACGATATGATGAAAATGAAGTTAATAAAGAATAGTAATGATGTATTCAAGGCCGCGCTAGTGACGTTTTATGGTCGTAAGATGACACGACTGTGTCTGTCCTTTCAGCAGATGCTAAAAGTTCCTCTTCTCACAAAGGAGTGCTAAAGTACGCAAACGATGATAGTAAGATGAAGGAGCGGAGTTCAAAGAATAGTAGAGGAGAACTGGATTTATTCGTTGATGATAGATCAAACGTCAAATCATACGGTGGCTAGGGCAAGGGTATTTAAATCAGAATTTAGAAGAGTTAATTCTTAACTTTCTATAATTCTGATTATTGACTGAAACTTGCCCAAAGGTATGAAAGGACTAGCAAAAGAACATATTACACTATTACTCATCATTATTTGACTGGTTTCTTTATGATATAAACTTCTGATTATTGACTAAAGACACGATCTGTGTCATAAGATCGTGACACAGATCGTGAAGATTAATGAAATAAATCTATTATCGTATGATAGCATTCTTATGAATTTTTCCTTTCCCAGTCTGCACAAGAAATTTAAGTAGATTACTAGTAGAGTTGCATAAGCGACATATTTGCCATCTGCACATGGCACTCATTTACGGCAGCCTTCCTAACATCTCTACTAGCGGAAGGAGAAGCGAAAAGTCTGGGACCTTCTTTCTTGTACTTCTTGCCGGCAAGCATCCAACCAAACGCTTTGATTGCCTTAACCAAGTGTTTGACGGTGTATTCAGCTTCAATCGTTTTCTTCCGATCATCATCAGCCGCATACCAACGAGCCCACCAATTTTCCATATACTCCAGAGAAGTTTTGTCTAGATCATGTTTATAGCCTAGACAAGAGCAAAACAAACTGTTGGTAAAACGAGCAGCAAGGACAGAAACGAAAGGCTTGCCTCTGTTCCATGTGTCCTTAGCTTCTCGGCGATAGGCATCACTGTAATGCTCCAAAGGGTTGTGGCCAAGATCTATATATTTTTTGATTCCAGCAAACCATTCTGTGCAGCCAATTTCGTAAGGCGTCCATTCGTATGTCTGCTCCGAGTACACCGAGATTTTCTTATCAGCAGCATAAGCGGCATAATCAGCGGCAGGGACAAAGGCGGCAAATATAACGAGTCTATCCTTTCCAGGAGAAGTACCACGACGATTCGTAATCGGATCATTCACCACACCATGATGAGGCAAATCTTCCCAGAAGAGAAAAGCCGTACCAGCACACAATATATCGGATTTATAATCAGCGAGGTCATAGCTCCTGGCTGGGACCTCTCACGAGTTGAGAAAGCCGTACCTCTTCCATCATCTGAAGCAAAAAAAAAAGAAGAAGAATGCCTTTATCTTTACGAGAAAAAGACGATGAAAGCATACCAAGATTCATAACAAAAGAAATTCTATTAGCCAAAGGACCATCTTCGTGAATAATCTGATTCTTTGAGGAATTCGAATATCGGATGATTTTTAAAGGCCCCAAAACATAATCAGGCGGGATGTCAGAGCAGAGGCCTTTGAGATGAGACGGAAGATGTTTACAAATAGATTGGATTTTTACAGCCCAACCTGTATATGCTTTTTCGGTAGGGATCTGCGACATATCCCAAATGTCAGCTTTTCCAGTGATAATACCAACGGTTCTGTTTATATTGT
The DNA here is from genome assembly GCF_006535985.1 of Synchytrium microbalum. Lineage (NCBI taxonomy): Eukaryota > Fungi > Chytridiomycota > Chytridiomycetes > Synchytriales > Synchytriaceae > Synchytrium > Synchytrium microbalum. The sequence continues at coordinate 56,504 of NW_022158382.1, forward strand.
AAAGTATTCCTACTATACTTCTGATGTATCCCGATGCTGAGCCTTAAGACTCAACGAAAACTTTCTTGAGTTTCTATTAGCGGTATTTCTAACATTTGGATGTCCCCAATATCCATAAAAGAAAATCTTGAAATCCTCGTAAGAGGTAGTAGAGGCCCTAATTCCGAAGATATTGACCTTAGTCAAATAGTTCAAACGGAACCACGTAAGAGGGTCATCAATAAGGTGAGATCCTACAAAAGGAATCTTGGATTGAAATGAACCGTAAGTTGCTAGTTGCAACATGAAGATAGTTTCGCAAGAAGCAATGAAGTTCTCGGACTTCGAGTTGCTGCGACCGTCGTATTTTTCGTAACCTCAGCTGCTCTAGGCTCCTCGATCCTAGATGTATCAACCGTCACTAATGCAGAAACTGAAGACGAGTTTGTGTGAGGGTCACTTGTGCCACTGGGCACGGGTGCCGGTTGAACCGAGTTATCTCCTTCAACGCTTTCAATGAAAACGGGAGATGCGGGCAATGAGAGAGGAGTGGTAACAGCTCGCGTGACTGCTGATGCTATCATTGTTTCCAATCGAGAAAGCAAGTCTTGAGACAGATCAGTAGCTACTACTGGAAGGGCCTGAATCTCATCTTGGTGAGTATCTGAGATTCTTGAACCTAATACAGATATCTAAACGGAGAGAAGAGAGGTTGAATATACCGATAGAGTTCTTAATACGCGTTCGTATTCGAGCTCTCTTTCCTGAAGCTCAAAAACAGAAGAACACTAGAGTTCATACTGTTTCCACATGCATGAGCTGTGAATTCACCAGCATCAGCATGCTTCAAACGTACATTTGGAACAGGATATGATCTATGTATTGTAGTAGTGTTTTTTTGGCATCAGGATGGGTTGTGACGTACGTTCAGGATATTGAACAGAAGGGGACGCAGAGTGGTTTAGAGAAGACTGCATCAGGAGTTGGCTGACGCTGGGGACGTGATTGTTGGTTCTTCGTCTGTGCGGGTAATCTCCCAGGCAAAAATAACTGGATTGTTCAAAACAGCAATCAATCTCACCGCTGCTTTAAAATCTCTTTAGGTGTCGACGAAAGGTTTCAATGATACGTCAATGAGTCGTAGTAACTCACTGGCAATGTCCAGCAAACAAGTTAACAGGACGTCCTCTAGGAACCAGACTTTATCTTAGCTTTGCAATTGCAACACATCATACCACAACTCTCATCTGTAAACCAACATCCGATTCAAGTACTAGAAAACACAACTAAAACTAGTTTGATTGAAGCAGTGAGTTTATCCATTTCCATAAAAATACAATTGACAACGCATCAGAAACAGAAATAATGATAAAGGAGGGCCTTTTTCTCCAAAGTATACAGCATGGGAATCATTTCATTTTTTCGTAACAGTCTAGCTACAAAACCTAAGGATAATACGCGTTAGCAAACATCCAGCCAAAAAGAGTGAAATCGGCAATGATATCAACGCCACTGACCTCAACAGAATCAGCACTCACTCACAACTTGGCGATCGCATTCAGCGCCATCTCAAACCTAACCAACGCACTGCCCAACCTCCACAGCACATAGACATTGGCGCCCAGCATGCCCATAATCATAAACACTGTAAAGTACGTGATGAAATCACGACTAGTCGCAATAGCCAGCCATCCTTCACTACCTCCTGCGACCATCATCCTCGTATCAGGTGTAGCAGCAATAGGTTTGTGTGGTGGTAAGACGGGTGTTCGTCCACGTATTTCGATATCAGGCGAGTCGTCAAGCAGCATGGTGTTACGTGCCGAGCTGTGTAGTGATGGTGTGGTAGCTGTGCCTGCGTCGGATAGTTCGTCGTCGCCGTCTGCGTCACGGTCTGGGTGGGATTGGATGTATGCGGTCAAGAGTTTGGCCAGTTCTTTGTGTTGTTCTTTTACGCCGTCGATTGTGCTTTTTTCAATGACAGCTATCGTGAAAGTAGAAGGTTAGGATTGGGGATTGTGCGAGACGGAAAATCGCTAAGAAGAGATATTGGAATAATGCAACTCACATTTCAGCATGGACGACTTTGTGAAATCGACCTGTACAGATACACGAAGTCGTGTTTGATGTAGTCCGTTTGCTGATATACATGTACGGACACGGTTGCAGAAGCAGTTTCCAGCTGGAACATCAGGTGTGACAGTGACTCCTTCCACACATACGAATCTATTGCGTAAAATCGAGTGTTTGAGTGGTTGGTTGTAACAAAACACTGGAAACACAGAGATCAAAAGCGACATACACGCGCAAAACGGCAGATAACAAGAGATGACATTGCAAGGACAAGCAAACCTAACTCACCGATCAATCTCACAATGCTTGACAGTCTCCACAACATTACATCGTGTAGACCTCAGCATTGCATAATTCAACGCCAATGAGAAATCCAGCTTGCGTTGCCATCCTTCCGCAACAAACGAATGCAGCGTGAGTTCTTCATTAGCTTTACTACCGCCAATATTATTCTTGTCACCATCACTACCACTTCCACTACTTCCACTCCCAGCATTCTGACCAGGGGGCATCCATGGCGACACAACCAACCCGAGATTCTTACGATTAACTTCCAAGAACTGACGATTCCATCCTTCCGCATTCCCAAAAATCAGATTCCAGACTCGTGACATGTGGGTTGGGATTGTTACATCCAGGACCTGGGTATACGATTCGTGGATGACGTCGTCGGGACATACGGCGACACCAGCAAAGCGGCGTTGGCGTGTTCGTGGTGGGGATTTTGAGGATGATGGTTTATGGTGACGGCGGCGTCGGTATAATACTTTGGATGCTTTTACTGCTGCACTGGTGCTGCCACTTTTATGTAGCGACTCGCGGTCTGATGATGTGCGGGTTGGGTTTATGGCTGTATCACTTAATGCAGCTGAGGCCAAGACTGGTGCAGCGTCTTCGAGTTCGTTCTCGTCGGCTGGTGTAGCAGATATCGGTGATCCATCCAGATTCAAATCATCGAGAGATCGACGGCGACGACGTTGTGGGATTGTTGCGTATGGTGATTCTTCAGTTAAAATAGGCAGGACTCCTCGTGGTACCGTACTGGTTGGCTGCATGGACGAGAAGAAGGTTTCTGCATATTGTTGGTAGCGTTGGCGACGATCTAGAGTGCCGTAGTCGGAGCTGGAGCTGTTGTCGGTCAGGTAGCCAGCTTCTCGTATACGTTTACAGTCTTGGCAGGTTCCTGTTTCGTCCTGTTCGTTCTCGTGAAGGGGACAGGAGCGTCGGAATGTGTGGAGTTTGAATGATACCGCACGATCCTATGAGTAACGTGAGATGTGAGTATTGAATGATGAATTCAGTACAAGATCATATCGTCTCCTTTTTTGCAATCTCTATCCATTACCTCCTTAGCAATCTGCCACACTCGATGAATCAAATCATATGAGGTATCTCGATCAAAGAAGGTGGCAAAGAAATACTAGAAGAGGACCATTATGGTGTGAGTCGATTGCTCATCATCTTGCCTGCTTTTTTGTTGTCTAAGCTCATACCTTTCGACCTCCACGTGTAACGAACTCTAAGGAGTTTGGTATCAACAATGCAATATTCCTCTTGTCGATATTGACTATATCTGCCAGTCGGAGCACCAGCTATGATAGAAAAGGTAGGGATAAGTCGATCGGCAAAAAAAAAGATTCAAAGTGCTTTGTTAAACTCACATCATGAGCCCAACCCAAAATGTTTGCATGAAAGCACAAATGACGTTCAGATACATATAATCGGCCTTGAATCAATATCTAGACAAGGATTATGATTGTCAGTATGCCAAAAACAACCATATTTCACCAAGACGCGCCTATTGACAACATACCTCCTTTTGCCACGCACAAGCGAAATCCTCTATAAGCACCTCCCCAGCGGGCACAGCAGCAAACAGCTCATGAAATTCTACATCCCGACGTTTACTAGCGTACGGCAATACAACCACCGGCTGAGTACTGCTTGCAGTTACAGGTGGATTTGCAGATGATGTCGACGATGGAGTTGACTGGTTTCCATCAAACGACGTGTTGATATTGAGTCCTGCGTTACTATCTGCAACATCCTCTTCATCAGCGTGTTCAATCTCTACCTTTGTGCGTACAGGGGTAGTTGGATACTGCAGTGTCGATGCAGATGGTCGTTGTTGCGTTCCACCTGATATAGTAGCCGATCTAGCTTTAGGAGGTGTTGAGACTGGTAATGATTCCGTTGAATGGTTGTTTTTCATGTTTGAGGAACGTGGTGGAGTTGTTGATCCATTGGCAGTTGTTGGCGTGGTTGGCGATGAAGAGCGACGTAGTGTGTGAGAAGGAGGGATGCCTAGAGATTCTGAGCTTCTGTTACGGTACGAGTTTATGCTCAGCATTGTTGATTTGTTGAATGGATCGCTGCCACGTTGGTCATCATTGTCAGGTGCTAGTAGATGATGCTTTCCGTTGATGGAGATGTCAGTTATGTCGGCTTCCTGGGTGTCTACGAGAGTGGCGGTCGAGTCCTGCTTGAATGAGTCGTGGACATCGAATTCGTTCATGGTTGGTATGTGTTGAGCAGGTCAGCAAATGCCATCAAGATGAAATGCCGCCTAAGAGGAGAGTAGTGGCAAGTTAGTTGGATGGACGTACTAGTACGATGAAAGCAGACGGTTCGTGTACTGTGGACCATGTTGTTTACCTCTAGTTTGCAGGCTAGGTTGTCAGTTCAGCCTGCTGTCTATTTGTGATTGAGACCAAAAGCTTGTTTCTGAAATTCAAGACTATATACACCGCAACACAGTATTGATCGCGACGTGTTCGGCCGTATCAGAGCTATAACAACGAATAAAAGAAGGATCTGATTGAGTTCTTACGTTTCCAGTTTGAAAAGTCGACACCTCCATTGCCGGAGAAAGATCACCCAAAAACTACACTTCCAACTGTCTATACGAGGATAACAGAGTCCGCTACGTGATGAACTGTGAAAATCACGTCGCATTGCCACTGCTTTCACCTTCCTGGACCGTCGAAGGTCCGAAAAGTTTGAGATCTCAATCTCCGCTCAAACAAACCCAGACTAGTAGACTTGCATTGGACGGTTGAACAGTGTATGGACGTGCAATATCTAATATGGGCTCTCTAGAAATACTGTCTCAAGTCGTTGGCTGGGTAGGTCTCATATCAAACATTTGAGCTGTTGTTGTTTGATCCTGTTTCGTCTGATCTTCTTGTTGGTCCTTCGTTACTAACCATCATATCGCTTCTCAGGCATACTTTGTAGCATGGAGTATCAGCTTCTATCCTCAAGTCATCTTGAACTACAAGTAAGCCCGTGTTTGGAGCAACATCAATGAGCAAATGTTTGCGTCGATTGGAAGCTTGTCTGTTTGATATGCAAGCCACAGTTCTCATTCACTTTATAATTGCTTAGAGTCAAGACTCTGTTTGAACCTCTAACTCACAATGTCCCCTTTACTCTTTTAGGAGACTATCTGTAACAGGCCTCTCCCTCGACTTCATCGCCCTAAACCTGCTCGGCTTCACGTGCTACTCCTTCTACAACATCACATTCCTCTTCAGCACCACTGTCCGTGACGAATACCGAACAATCAACGACGGCCAAGACCCTTTAGTGACAATCCACGACGTGCTGTTTGCATGCCATGCAACGCTCATAACAATGGTAACAGCCGCGCAGTGTCTCGTATATCAGAGGGAACCGGCACAGAGAATCTCGAAACTCGCGAGGGCGTTTGTGATGTGCGCAATTGTGGGTGTTGGCGTGCTGGGTGTGAATGTTGTGTGGGGGCATACGTGGGTTATTGATGTGGTGTATTTTACCTCGTATGTCAAGGTGTGTTGGTAAGAGAAGTGAAAACGACGCTTCTATTAGCCGTATTCAGTGAACGCTCTTTTTGCCTCAATCTTCCAACACACAACAGTAACACTTCCAATCTGTCACACCAACCACAGATGGCAGTCTCAACAATAAAATACGTCCCACAAGCGTACCTAAACTATAAACGCAAATCAACCATCGGATGGTCAATAATCAACATCCTCCTCGATTTCACCGGTGGGATCCTCTCGCTAGCACAGCTATTCATCGATGCGTCCATACAGGGTGGATTTGAGGGTATTGTTGGTGATCCTGTCAAGTAAGTGCATGTCGCATATAATTCGACTGTTATTCAATTTTTTTGCTTACTACTTCTATTACGCTCTCATGGTATAATGTATCATTGCATAATGTATCATGGACAGTAAGAGAATTGATATCTCACCTTCATCATTTAACTATAGGTTTGGACTGGGTTTCATCAGCATCTTATTCGACATAATTTTCATTTTTCAGCACTATGTGCTCTACCCACGGCGGTTCCTGCAAAGCAGGTCCGGCATTGAAACGCCGAGACTGCACGAAGAGCTGGACGAGAGCAGCAGTCCATTGCTAAATGGAAGTAGTCTGCGAGAATGAAACACCACCAGTTGTTTTCGGTTTTAACTATAGTTTTGTTTATATATGATGTAAATATATGACTTTGAATTGCATCAGGCACAAGTTTTTTTTTTCATGCGATAAAAAATTATTGGGGTTCTTTAATTTCAAAAATTCAAAAACGAGGTATTCTTTTTAACTCTTCATTGGTACTTTACACTGGACACGAGGTCAAATTCATCCCCCAACGTCGCAACCCATTCCTGGAAGCTCATTGTGCTAATCGATCCATTCGACGCCAGCTTGCTCATAGCCGGCAGCGTTATATCATGGAAGCCTACAGATCCGGCTTTACACATCCATTCGTCTGTGTCTGATGGTGTTGATGCTTTAAGGGTATATGCTGGCTCTTGTTGTGGTGGTGGGCATGGAGCAGCCATTGACATTCCACCAAGTATTGTACTGTCTTGTTGGTCGATTCTCATGGCATTTGTATCCGGTTCTTGAGTAGCACATTCAGGCTCGACTTTAACATACGTATTCCCACTCATAGCAGCATGAGTCTCCAGCAAGACTCTCAGAAGCTCCAAATCAGAGTGTGATAAAATCTGCTGCTGCTGTACTTGCTCATCGCGTTCTTGATCTTGAATTACTCCCTCCGTAGCAACATTATCACACACAACGGAACCACCACCACCCACTGAATCCTCAAACACGAAATCCACAAAGCTTTCCGACGTTACTGGCGGTGATGGGTACTGCAGTGTTGCTGGATCAACAGACATATCTGAGGGTGTAGCTGTTCGTGACGATGTGGCTGTTCGCGAGTCACGTTGCAGACTCCCATTATTACCGTTCCTTCTCCCACCATGCTTGACTTTTGCCTTGTTTACCGTCCAAAGAAACCCCTTTCCTGGGCGATTGAGCGGACGCGGCTTCTTGACAAAGACGGAGTGCACGGAGAGGTTGTGCCGGATCGAGTTCTTCCATGCCGAGTCGGTTTCGCGAAAGTCTATGAGCGTAGCGTAGTGAGAAATCCAGAGCAAAAAGCGAATTGAGTCAAGTGATAATGGCCCACATACACGGATGCCGCTCCCGAATCGCATCATAAATCTCCTGCAGACTCAGCGATTTCGTGACACTGGCTTCAATCGCCTCCCTAATAAGCTCACTGTAGCTCGTCCGGGGCCGTGGATACCGTCTCCCATGTTCCTCTTCCTCCCCACCATCAGTAGCCGCATCACCAAACGACTGGGATATATGCCACGCCTTCATCGTCTCATACATACACTCCACCGGCTCCTTGATAACACCACTTTTTTTAGCAGGCGATGCAGCAGCACGCACCGGCGACGGTGCACGCGACGGGTTGCGTGAATGCATGCGGGATTGTAGTCTTGTTAGCATGCGTGGTGGTGACGATGTGGGTGATGGTGCTGCACTGCTGGTGATTAGGATATCTGGGATGCCACACGGCGGGTGCGTAAAGTTCCATGACATGGATGGTAGATCGTCATCGTCATTGTGCTCTTCAAGTGACGTTGAATGCATATGATGGTACTCGAGTGTAGTGAATGGGATCGAGTGTGTCAGATATGTGGTATCAGCGTGATGGATATGTGTGGCGTGCTGCTCTGGTGGTGATCTAGGTGCTGAATGGGTGGTGAGGGATGTAGCGCTCAAGTGCGTTTTGCCTAGCATTTTTTGGGGCGTGTGGTGGTAGATCTAGGATTGTGGATGGGGCTGATATAAGAGAGATTATGAGATTGAGTGTCGGATTGTTGGAGGGGTAGTTCGCCAATGCCACTGAGTGAAACGGCCACCTGCGCGATTTTTTTGTTTGGTGAGGAGCTTGCTTCCGGGGTAGAAGCATGACGAGAGGTAAAAGCAGCGGACGTGGCGAGGAGAGAGTAGCATGCTGTATTCTTATATGTGAAATGTGAATGGAGTTGGATTTTATTGCTTGTATGTATATAGCTTGAAACGCGTCCAACGATGTGGTTACCGGAAATCCAACGAGATCTAAGTAGCTCAAAAAGTCGGGAGACCAAGCAAGCCACACAAACTATTTCATTCTGATATATACCAACCGATTGACACGCACTTACAGGTCTCTCCAAAACGGAGCCAACGGAAACCTCGACATGAATAAACCAAAAAACCAAAAAAACGTAAATGACGGACCTGAATACTTGTGAAACTTAGGACTTAAGAGTGTTAAATTCTAGGGAAGCACTAGGATTACTTAGTATTGGAGTGTCGCTCGTTACATGTAAGATAGTGTAATTTCTGTTTGCGTCATTTCAGCACATACATTTTTTCTGTGCTTGGGAAACTTGGAATAGTTGGTACTAACACCTAGAACACAATATAGAATCTCCTTTGGATGTGCTCAGCAGTGAATTTTGTTTTTGAAATCCCCGACGTGTGTCAAGAATCACGAAATGGAACTAGGTCTTCTTATCGACTATGAGGAAATACTAGTCAACGGTAAGAAAGTCCTCATGGACCAATATTGACTTGCTATATGTGCTGCTCTTGACCTGGTGTGGCTGATGGGACCTGGTTCTCCAGGTGTAAACGAAACCCAGATAGTGGTGTCGAGTATGTATTCTGTCGTCATTGTATCTCGTTAGGAGTGTAAAGAGAATCGGTCAGTGACGGAAGATAGCGGTGCTTGACTGTATGTGTGAACGAGATGGACTCAAGACCTCCACAATCGTCAAGCAATCCACTCCACATTAAGTGACAGCATTCACTCTTCATCAGTCATGGTTCGATTTGACATACAAAATAGCTAATGGTGACTTGCACTATTTAGCACCATCGTACATTCCAGACCTCAAGAAACGTTGATGTCGTCCTGATTTGATATTCCTGCACAAAGTTCTCAAACTCGACGAAACATAGCTTTCAGCGTATCTTCCCATGCAAATCGTTCCTCCTCATGATCTGAATGTATGTTACACCATTACTGGTCGAGCAACGGGGGGTCCAATGTTCAGTCATCGTAGTTCAAGAATGTGCAAGGTGGAGATGTCAACAAGATGGGAGCGAATTGTGGCATCATCGCAGCTTGTTTCCATATTTCTAGCTGAATAGACACGAGACCTTGGTTGGGAAGAGTAAGAAAATAAGAGTGATTGACTGTGATGTTCATGTTGGCACCGCAGATTTTGATGACGAGAGCTAGAAAAGTAAACATGACATAATGTCAGAATGACAGAATCAATAGTATATAAGCGGAAAAGCAAAAGTAATCCCGTGTAATTGATCTTGTACGTTGCAAGTCTTCCTCATCACCAACCTCCAACAACATTCACAAATATCGACTTACGATGATGAACAGCTACAACGACAATGGCGAGCCTCCGATCCCAGGTTTTGCATCTCCCGTCGTAGTCTCTTCCCATCCACCTGCCACCACTCAACAACAACAACCAGCAAATCCAAATCCAAGGAAGCGAGCATTCAACATGGAAGAATCCCTCGCAAAGGAAAAGAAGCATATCCCCATCATAACAACCTCACAATCTAAAAAGGTCAGACACTGTATTCCATTATAACCTACATATTGTAAATGTTGTCGACATTTGCAACATTTGAGCACCACACCGTAAAACAAGACAACAATGGAACTAAAGATATGGAGATTGTTTCTCTCTTATCAGATGTCCTCTCATATCTCCCGATGGGCAAAGATACAAGACGAGGTCGCGGCTACAAACAATACTCAAGAAGAGGAGGCTGAAACGCTGGCGGATAATGGGGAGGACTTGAAGGAGCCGGCACCAGTCGACTTGTCAGATGAGGCGTTGCTAAAGGTAGTGGTAATAGTGATGATGATTACCTCCTTGTCTTGGACATCCACACTGATTACGATCACATTTTTGCTTTCATAGAGACTGCCATCAGATGCATCCATAAACACCGAACACTCGGATATGACTCTCATGGCATGTCTGCTATGCCAACGACAATTCAAATCGCTAGAGGATTTAGCTAAACATCAAGTGAAATCGGATCTGCATAAAGTATTCATTCAATTTTATCGTTTCCTGTTTTGGCTTTACTTATACATACTCTCACATAGAAAAACATGACTGCACTCCGCACAACCCAAATAACAGACCTCAGAACAACACTATCGATACAAGCTGCCGCCGAAACTGCCAGATACCGTAACCGTGTCGAAGCTCGAAGACGGAAATATGCTCCTCCTGATTATAATCACAACAAGTCACGGTCTATGGTGGCGTTTCCAATGTCTGGTACTAGTGGTAGTAGGGCGGGGTGGAAGACGACGTCTGCAACACCGTATGTGCTACTTGCCAAATTTTATCATCTTTTTTGCTTGATACCAACACACTTTACACTTCACAGAATCGAACAACCAACCATAAACGGCATCCAACAAGACAATGCAGGGCGTCGCATTCTTGAAAAAATGGGGTGGAAGGAAGGTGAAGGACTAGGTGCCAAACGAGATGGTATCGTGCAACCCATTGAGGCATCTGGATATGGCAGAGGTGCTGGATTGGGTAGTTTGGATTATCCAAGTATTGGGGGTGGTGATTTCGCAGAGTCATATACGGATCAGACAAAGAGGATGGCGAGGGCGAGGTTGGATCAGAGTTGAGCATAATGGGATGGGACGCGATGGGGGTTTTTTCGCATGGTGGGTGATGTATAGGCAAAAGGACAGTTTGCATTTGTATACTATATTTGACCATAATAGGAATTGCAGTTTTAAAAGTAACTGTTGAACGTTTTCTTGTATTCTGTCTTACAGACGGCCAAAAGAGAAGAACGACGAATGTCGCATATCGAATCAATACATCGTATGTGACCACCCTCATCTCCAACTTCAACATTTACAACACAACGAGTCTCCCTTCAGCAGTTTGGAATAACATCACTTTCTTTTTAAACTCTCTACCTCTATTCCCATCCATACAAAACATACAAAATGCTACTCCTCCCCATCATCCCCTATAACAACCCTCCCCACCTTCCTACTAACTCCATAGCTCCTCCTCGTGCTCTCCCTCACATCCTCAACACTAACATCATCTTTCGCCCACTCCAGCACCAAATGCCGGCCATACAAATGCGTCGCATGCAAAGACTCGAACGCATTCTTGGCTTCCTGTTTCGTTAAAAAGTCTATAAATCCGAATCCGCGGTGGGAGCCATCGAGTTTTAAGGGCAGACGGAGGGATTTGATTTTTCCGAATGTGCTAATGAGGATTTTTTTTTTTGTAAGCAAAAAAACTGCAAACAAAAGGTGATGAATGGAACAACAAACAAGCGACAGATGGTCGTTGAATGATGTTGCAACGTACGAGAAGAGAGACTTGATATCCTTTTTGGATGCCTCGAAGGGTATGTTTCGTACGATTAGTTTGGTGCCGTTGGCGGCGATATCGGAGCTGTTTATGTTGCGGTTGAGGTTTTGGGTGGTTGGTTTGGTGGTGTTTGAAACTTTGAGGGTTAGTGCGTGGTTATCTAGTACGTGGCCCTGTGTAGAGAGAGAAGGCAGTGTGGGTGAGTTAATATCAGGAACATGAAAGATATTTTGTAACAAGGTGTCACATCCATGCTGTTCGTTGATAAGTTGACTTTTTTTCAACGATGACAATTCACAACTCGTATGCCAAAACCACCGAGACGAAACACACACACAAAAACTCACCTGCATGACCTTAAGCGCCTTAGCCGCATCATCCCGCACTCCAAACTCGACAAACCCAAATCCCATACTGAGTACCCTGCCTGTCTTTTTATCAGGCTTGGTCGCAACCCTCACGCTCTTAACACTCGGGAACTCATGTACTGGGAAGATATCCTTGAGAGCTGATTCGGTGGTATCAAAGTTTAGATTTTTAATAAAGAGGGTTGTGGTTGGTCCTGTTTGGGTGGTGAGATCCATGTCGTCGGGTGTTGCGGTGAGTGTTATTGGTGCTGCTGGTATTGGTGTTGGTTCAGCGGGCGCTGGAGTAGGTGCTGGGGTGATTTGAGGTATTGTTGTTTCAGGAGGAGATGAGAATGTGCCTGTAGGTGCCCATTCAAGAAAGAGTGGGAGGTGTTTGAATTTCGTGTATGCGAGGCTCTTGAATGCTACTTTTGCTTCTGTCGGGTGCATGTATTCCACGAGGGCGATGGTGCGTGATGGTGGGAGTAGCACCTATGCGAAAAAAAATTCGATGCTGCACTCAACATATGAGTTTAACTAAACGTAAAACTTACTCGTCCCATAGTTCCAAACCTCCCAAACAAATCCCTCATCTCCTCATCCACAGTAGTAGCGGGTATATTCTTGACCAGTATAACCGTATCGCTTCGTGACTTTTTCGATTTGGCAAACCCGGTTTCGAATGCGTCTATCGAGACACCGTGTTGAGCAAAAAATTGCTTTGTTTCGGTTATTACGTGGGTTTCTGCTAGTGCGAGTCGGACTGCCATGTCTGAGGATGATGGATCGAGAATTGCGGATTTGGGGACGTTTAAGGAGCGGGCCATGGATTCTACTACGGCGTCACTCTAACACATGCAAAAAACAACCCAGTCAGAAAACAAGAAGGATAAATCACGTAAATCATTTAGACCAAAACTCACATTCATAAACAAGGTATTCCACGTAAACGAATGCCCAGACTCCTCCTTCCTCTTCTTTTCCCTTTTTTGCTTAAACGTCAACCCATCATCCCCATACCCTTCACCATTACCACCATTCCCATTCTCACCAAACCCACCACCACCAAGCACCATCTTCTCCCTCCCAGGCAGCACCTCTAGTATCCGTCCCTGGAAAATAAACCCATCCAACTCTAGATATGCCTTCAGCGCATGCTCTGGAATCATATACGTCACAAACGCATACCCCTTTGGCTGTAGATTTGTCTTGTTTATTGATAAGTGAATTTCAGAGACGGGACCAAAGGGGGAGAAGAGCGCTTCGAGGTCTGATTGCGTGCATGCAAAGGCGAGGTTTTTGATAAAGAGACGGCCCGTGTCGGATATTATGGATATTATGTCGGCGGGGAGTGGCGGTGGAGGGGATTCAGATGCTGGTGGTGTTATTGGGGTTGTTGATGGTGCGGTTGTTTTGGCATCATGTATTATATCCATTAGCTCGTCTTCGACGTCGTCTTCTGCTTCGTCGTTCATGGGTGCGTCTTGTGCTGCGGTATCATCTACTATATCTATCGATTGGGATATTTTCGATTTGAAGTAGTCCAAGTCGGATATAGCTGGATTGTTTGCTACAGATTCCACTACTATACTAGTTGCTGCAGCAGGAGCATCACTCCTCTCGCTACGATTCGTTTTCGACTTTTTCATCTTTTTCACAGGTGGCTCTACAGCAGCTTCGACTACAGGTAGATCCTGATACAACGTATCATCGTCTCCTGCCTTGACAGTTTGACCATCATTCTTGACTGCCTCAGCATCATCCAATGCCAAATCCGTCGCCTTCCTCTTCTTCTTCTTCTTTTGCATAGCAGCCGGCACAGTCGGCACAGCAGCAATCATGTCATCGTTAGCCCACGTCCGTCCCGTTGCAGCTCTGGGTTTCATAGCCTGCATATATTCTTGGAACTGTGGATCTGATTCAGCAGTAGCTAGTTTCTGCATGAGTTTGGTCTGGTGATCGAGCCGTGCGACTTTTGCAGCTGCGTTTCTGGCCTTGATTGAGTCCTTTTCTGATATGACTGGTGCTGATGTTAAAGGTGTAGCGTTTGAGCCTGTTGCGGTCTTTTCATGGGCTGACGAGCCTTCAGAGTATCGAGACCATGGTCTGGGAAGTGATGGATCTCCAATCTATTGTATTGGGAGTGGGTATGGTCAAACGATCATCTTTTTTTCAAAGCACACAAAATGTTGACGCTTACTCGTTTAGCGAATTCGACTTGGATCTTTGCCGTGTCGATAAAAGTATTGTCGAAATACTGTTGAGCAGATCTGGCTTCTTCCTCTGTCTTGTATCCAATATAACCAAACCGTCGAGATCGTCCATCTTCAGTCGTGACCAGTTTGACATCTGTGATGGTTCCTTTCTTGCTGAAATGCGCCTTGAACTTGTCCTGGCTCATATACGATGGCACGTTCTTGACTACCAGTCGAGATGACGCCATTTTGGGCTGCTTTTCTTAGAGCGACCGGTGCTTCTTGTCGTTTGTAGTTTTCTGAAGAAAAAAGGTGAGTAAAAAGGCTTTTTGGCAAAAGACACGTATGGAAGCTAGTTCAAATATTTAAGTTTCGCATTTTAATTTGCTCACAATATTCTTCTTCCCTGTTTCTTTCCTAGAATCTCATCTACGATGCCACCAAAACGATCAAGAAAGATATCAAAACCAGTCACTCCCCACGTGTCTGCCAACCAGAGCACGTACTTTCCATTAAATCTCATATCATGGCTGCACGAAACGGACGGATCGCATCTCGTTCTACCTTTGATTCTCGTCTTTACCATTCTCATCAAATGGAGTGTTGGACTCAATGCATACTCTGGCAAGCTTATAGAAAACAACGTTGAATCTTAACAGTAGCGATTTGAATTCTAATTTATTCTTCAAATATAGGAAAAGGACAAGAACCCATCCACGGTGACTTTGAAGCTCAACGACACTGGATTGAAATCACATACCACTTACCCATCAACATGTGGTATCGCTACGATTTGAAGTATTGGGGATTGGATTATCCTCCGCTGACTGCTTATCATAGTTTGATTATGGGTGAATTGTAAGTGTGCGTGTTGCATGCCAAAAAATGCTAGTGTATAACAAATCTTTGTACTAGTGCAAACGCCATACAACCGTCATGGATTGCACTAGATACATCTAGAGGCATTGAGTCAGAGTCCCTCACAGTGTTTATGAGAGCAACTGCTCTTATAACCGAGTATTTGATATATGTTCCTGCTCTGATTATGTTTGTAAGGAATTCATGGTACAGGACACGGCAATCTCAAGTAAGGTTCCTATTGATATAAGTATGCTTTACACTTCTGATGCTATTTTATACAAACAGGATCTTTGGATACTGCTAGTTCTGATGCAGCCGGCGCTGATGATTATAGACCATGGGCATTTTCAGTAAGGGAACAAAAAACGTCATTACGATTCATTGCTATTATCTAACCGCATTCATTTAGGTACAATTCCGCCATGCTTGGACTCTCACTACTAGCAATAGCATGTTTCGCAAGCAATCGATACCTTTATGGAGCAGCATCATTTGTCGCTGCCATCTTCTTTAAGCAGATGGCATTATACTATGCACTTCCGATATTCGCGTGGTTGTTGGGTCGGTGCGTTGGTGGTGGTAGTCAGAGGTCACCTAGTTTCTCTCACGGGTACAGGAAGTTGAGAGGTTCTTATTTTGCCCGCACGGTTCCGTTACTAACAAGAGGTTTTTGTAGATTTAAACTTTTTATAGAGCTCGGAATCAGCGTCCTCATAACAACCACCATCCTCCTATCCCCATTCCTCGTGGCATCATCACCACTCGACGAACTCGCCCAAATCCTGCACAGAGTCTTCCCTATAGAACGAGGCCTCTTTGAAGATAAAGTTGCTAGTTTCTGGTGTGCCCTAAACGTCATCATCAAACTCCGGACTCTCTTCTCAACACAGCTGTTACTTGGACTGAGTACTGGATGTACGCTCCTCGCACTAGCTATACCTTGTGTGAATGCATTCGTATATCCGTGGTCGCTGAAACGATTAGTGTATGGACTGACAGCGTCGTCGTTAACATTCTTCTTGTTTTCGTATCACGTGCATGAAAAGTCAATCTTGCTGGCTGTTATGCCTGTGACTCTGTTGGTTATGGAGGAGGGTGCTGTGGCTGTTTGGTTTAATAATGTTGCCATGTTTAGGTAATTGTTGATACTGCCTTCATTTGGTTTTTTTTGCTTACAAAGCTTCTCCACTTAGTATGTGGCATCTGATACAAAAGGATGGACTACAACTACCGTACTTTGGAATACTGACTCTCTTCAATTTCTTCACGTGGTCATACTTTGCAGAGGAATGGAATGGGATACGATGGAGGATTGTTGTGGTATGTATCGTGTGCAAAAAAATCACCAGTCTATCAACTTAATCCTTTTTCTTGTAGCTTTCGCATCTTCTCCTCGCATCGCTACACGCACTGGAATACATGCTACCACCACCAGAACGGTACCCACATATACACGTAGTTGGCAATGTGCTGGTCTCTGCTGCACATTTCTGTGGCTTCTTGGTTTACTTTACGTGGAGGATGGTTCATATGCCACCACATGATGAAATTGTGGATAGGAAAAAGGACGAATAGTGGGATCTAGTTAATAGAAGGCCCCGTTTTGTAAGTATCGTATATAAATACATTAACCTATTTTTGCACATAAAGCCAAGGTTTCACTTTGCGTGAGTTTCGTTATTTGCTTTATTTTGTTGAAGCAGATCAGGTATTAAAACGCAAAAGACTCAGCCGTTTTATCGTTGTTATGAGTAGGAGGGTTCTCTATATCATGAGACATCCAAACACTTACCACACTTTACCACCACCTTGCCGAGGTCGTCAGCCATGACATCTCTCTGCAAATGCACTACAGTACGAGAGTGATTCGAGAAGATGGATGATTCGTAGGCCAGAGCCCAACAGGAAACAGAATTGAAGTGCCGGTGGTAGTTCTACCGCGCCTCTGGTTTGAATGACCACTCCAGCAATTGGTTAAATGGAAAGGTCAGAACGGACTGTAGCGAGATTGGTCAGAGACGCTTTAATCTTCGCATGACCTCACGGCGTGAGGAAGCACTTTAACGGAGTTGCGTGGTAGTTTTCAAATACGAGACGGGCACCTTCAATTGCTACCACACTATCCTCACAACGAGCTTGGATCTCACAGCTGAGGGCTTTGGCAACGTTGATCGTCTTGTTTCCTAACGATCTGCATCCCCACCCCCTCAACTCGGCAGCGTTAAAGTCAACATGTCAAGTCAACATGTCCATTTTGAAAGTCACTTCTGGCTGTGATGCCATGAGACTGCTGTCTTGTCGTGTTGCGTCAGTTGAAGAAAAGCAATCGACTGAGGTAGTTGGCACCATCACGGTTTCTGCTCAATTTAAAAATTCTCTTCGGGCATCTGAGCAACAAACGCAAAAATTATAACATGACCGATGGGATCTCTGTAGTCCATGAGTAAAGTCAGTATCGTAGATTTATCTCCAAATGTTGATCTTGACGGTTTGTTCAATCCCAAGTTCTTGACAGAAAGCTACAACCATTGCAAGTTCTACTCAAAATGTATGTATTAATGTCAGTATTTGGTGTTGAGGTCCTTCTTGGACCTCGGAATACATTTTTGATACTCGCAGGCCTTCATATTTTGAAAGCTCCCATCAACCCCTTTAAATAACTCAAAAAGTAAAAAAACGTAAAAGGACCATCAATTGCTGAACCGTCCTCTACTTTTCATGAAAGATGGTTTACGTCCTATAGCACTTTGCCATTAATCTCTAATTGCATACAGTCTCTAATTTCGTATAGTACTCATAAATCAATCTTTGTTTGCCAATATTCTTCATTTTATACAAGCATATCATGTAACGAACGTCAAAATATTTACTCCCAGTGCCCTGACAATGGATTGGGAGGGTGTTTCTTCATATCAAGATGTAGCCTGGGGGAAAGTATGGGTTATTATACCATCATTTTTGGATTGCACGTTTGGAATCACTTACTCTTTGAAGATATCTTCAGCGGTCGGTTGATGCATTGTGACTTCTTCATGTTCTCGTTCAAGTAACTCTGTCGAACAGATGTGATATTCAGCATCTGCCAACAACAAGTCCATTCTCTTCAAGCACAAACTTACCTTCACCCAACAGTCCAAGATCCTCGACAACATCACTACTAGTTCCAATCAACAAAATTTCAGTGTGGTAGTGATCCAAGAATGATGTGGGGTTGACCGGGAGGAACTTTCGATCACGGAACATGGATTGTAGCGCTGGTGGTAGGTCAGCTGCGTCTTTGGAAGAGAGGCCAACCCCTGCAACTGGAATGGATGGATTCTTGACAGAAATGATGAAGGATCCTTGGCGTGAGATGTCGAATTCCTTTTGGACTTCTCCTAAAGAGAGGACGGGCAGTAGTGAGGAACAGGAGATAAAACAAGAAACAGTATGGAGCAAAGGATGATTTACCAATCTCCTCCGGCAACTCCAATACGTAGGCCAAGTGAGTATGAGTCTTGTGCGTGCATAGCATGTACATGCCGGCACCACAACATCGAGCACCGGTCCAAGTCCTCCCTGTTAGAAAGGATTAAGAATAGTGAATTGCACACGTCTTGCACCCAATGAATCAATGTTTACGCTATCAAACCACCAAACCTGTTGAAGTATGTTCCTCCTTGAATCGAAACTCCAACTCCTTGCCGAGATTTTCAAGTCCAATACGCTCGTCAAAGACATGCGTGACGAATCCCCACTGTAAAGCAGCAGTGTGGTTAGACCAGTATCGAGTGCGCCAATAATGGCCTGTGAGGACTTACGTTTCGCTCATGGTTGTGAATAGTGGGAAGCCTCTTTTTGCCAATGATGATGACTCGAGTTTTTGATACTGGCTCCTCATGCTCGTGACTTCCTTGGTGGAATGGACGCAAGACCTAATGATTATGGAAGTGGTACTTCAGATGCAACCAAGTTTGGTGAAGATGTATTCAGTCCTTACAATGTAGAATCTCAAAACATCTCGGAGATGATGCGCCTCTTCCAAATCGGCACGCTAAACAATATGAGGGTATGTATTAGCAATCTCTTCAACAAACAATCCAGTCTGAACAACTAGAGACGTACTGGTCGGTAGAAGAAATAGATATGACCCGTTTCGAGCACGTCCTAGTCAACACGGTCAATCAATACATCCCAGGTATGATTTCCAAGCAGCTCCCCACACCTTTCCAGGCTTGTATTGAAAGTGGTCGCTCGAAAAGCCTAACATCCAGAGGACGTTAAGCCAACACACACACACACCGATGCATAACTCAATTCTCTCACTTTCAGGCTTTACATTGCCATGTTCATCATGCGAGCCACTAACACCAAGGTCAGTCTCAGATTTGAATTGCTTTGACGCTTCATGTTTTCCCTCCGCGTTGGCTCCAGATTCAGCATGACCAGAGCTCATAGCTGCAGGATGATCCACTTGTGACGGATCAACTGCAAGATGTTCTTCTGTCTTTGCAGTAACTTCTGCCTCCTTTTTGATGTCAAGCTCTCTGGCCGAGTTTGATGACTCTTAATTCAACATGATGAAAGTGAGCGTTCACTCTAATAAACATGTTGCCAAATGAACGGACATTCACGTAGTAAAGCTTACCAGACGAATGCGATTGTTTTTGTTTTGATGGAGAAGGGTCATGTACATCATCATGATCCTTTGAGACTTTCTGCACTTTGGTTGGTAATCCGGCTGGATGCTTCTTAGTTCCAGAAGACGTATTGTATGCCTTTATGTCCTTCGTCATCGTGCCAATGTCTTATATGCTTTTGTCTTCTGGGTATGTGTTGATGCGTCGAATGCGATCGTTGTTTTGAATTGTGCAAGTCAACACAAGAGCAGCAAGAGATATAGGACATTTTCATTTTCCTTAACTCAGTGAAATAATATTTTCGGATATCGTAAAGCAGTGTGCGCAAGACACGGAGCTAGAAATGGCGGTGGATGCGCAAGGTGCTGAACTCGAAAAATATCAGAAAACGTGGAAAATGAGTTCATATAGCTAAGTGCATCCGCTCACATTAAATTCATACCACTTATAATTCAGATACGACCTAAAGACACCTTCTTTCAGCAAGCCCATCTGTGGAAACTTCGTCGTTTACAGGAATCAAAAGCTAGTAGCAGCTCAAGCTCATATTAAAAGAAGTTCGCCAGATTAGAAATTTACTGCCTTGCTTCTCTGGACCCCAGTTCCATTCACTACTTTTTGCAGATTATGTTTGCACTCCAGCTTCCAGACAGAGCAACCTCTCTTCACATCTCGAACGGCTTCCAGAATGGGAGACAAGCTAACACTCAAGTATTATGCCAATGAACTAACGATAGCTCGATACGCTCCAACTGTAACTGTGTCTCCAGAACTTGTTGCAGCACTGTCACAACAATCACCCATCGGCACTATCGCATACACACCCGATGAACTCTCAATTGTCGTCCCAACTAGCATAGCTAACTTATTGCCTCCAAATCCTGGTCAGTCACGTTGCTGGTTTGAGCAATTCATCGTAGCATCAACTTGGAGTTTTTGCTAAAATGAATCAGCCAAATCAAACACAACAGATGCACGTGTAGACGAGTACGTGACGTTTAAAGTACAAGGACCACTGGACTTGGCTATGCTCGGAGTTATGGCCAAGTTATCGACAGCATTGGCTGAAGCACAAGTGTCGTTGTTTGCTATATCAACTTATGATACCGATTATATACTAGTCAACAGGTCAAGGTCGGCATTCGCTAGAGATGCATTCATGAAATCTGGATGTGTTGTGCAGGATGTGCTTTGAGTATGTGCCAGATGGTAGGGTGGTCTTGTTTTATTGAATGGTGCGAGGGATGGCAGAAACCATGTAAATTAGTAATTGTAAGTAATAATCACAGTATTGAGTACTATATACACGCAGTAGTAGCCTCGTCCACGGCAGAACTGTGTTCATCAGTCGCAGTCACGTCCTCGACACCTACAATTATCCGCAAATACTTCAGGAGCCACTTCTTGAGCTAACCGCAAGCTGATCAAGCTTAAACGAACTGTATTTCGAAAAAGATGTCTTACAAGACGAACGATGCGACCGTTAATGAGATTCTGGCACTCACGACCAGGCAAGTTGACTCATTTTCTTCTTTTCGTTCGACACCTTATTGACAAGGAACTAAATCAATGTTTGCTTCCTGTTAGACTATTGGATGCAGTAGCTTTTGGTGATTTTGAGCTCTTTTGAACCTGCAGAAGACAAGTCAGAGCTAACATTTGACATTTTGAACACAGGGGATTGGGAGAGCTATTCAATGGTAGTCTTCCACGTTCAACAGTTGATTATGAATCGTAGCAGTTCTAATTCATCTTTTCTATATCTAGTTATGTGATCCAATGATGACCAGTGTAGGCAACAACGCTAGTTTGCAAATGTCGGTTGGGTGACTCATTTCTCCCTCCAACACAGTTTGAACCCGAAGCAGGAGAACACCAAGTTGAAGGACTACTCTTTCATAAATTCTATTTTGATCAACGTGCAGTATGCCATCCTTCTGTCTTTCATAACTTTAGAACCAGCAAACAATAACACTCTTTTTACACCCCAGGCAGCAGTCACGAATCCCCCTATACACACCACCTTAATAGACCCACGAGTCCGTATCCTAGCACCCGGAGCTGCATGCATCAGTTATGTTAGACTGACACAATCTGTAACTCGAGACGGTCAAGCCTTTACAAAAAGCTCTCAAGAAACCAGAGTGTGGTCTAGAGACAGTATTGATGGAACGTGGAGGAATGTTCACTTTCATCGCAGTGGTTTTCCATCTGCGCCAAGAACCTAATTTGTTAGAGGAATGCCATACACTCAAATAGAGTCATTTTTTTGGCTGGACAACAAATCCCAAGTCTACGTCTCTCGAATTGCTTCAGGAGAAAGGTTAGAAGACAGTTGCCATATCCGATGTTTGATTTCAACTACAGGAGAATAGTTATGAAGGTCTGAATCTTGAATCTTCAAAGGAGATGAGTATGCCAAAAAAAGCCGGCACAACACAAGTACATTGGTCACGATCAGCCAAAATTGTCCCACTAAACGGCCACTACAACTCCATAATCCCAGAATCTTCTCTATGGAGATCATTCAATTCATACAGGTTGGAATTAGTATACACATCGTGTTCCTATTTAACTTCGAATGATGCGATTAACCAGCATATGCCTGCGTTGAAACAAGAGACCAACCTTTAAAAGCTCAACACTGTCACACCGGTAATCACTGTGACGAAACATTCGGTTCAGCTCGATCCAAGCGCGAGGCAAAAACCAGCCAATCGAAATGATCGCGTTCGGTTGCTTTTCTTTCCAGTACCGTTTCAGCCTATGGAATGAAATGAAGCTTTGGAGGTCAGACTTTCAAAATTGCGCAAGACTTTGTAACGCAAACCTCGACGTCTGGCATCGAAAGCCTGTCATGGCAGCACTATGTAAGATGGTGATGCCGTCACCCTACTCAGACTTTCATCCACAAAGGAAATTTGGGAAATAGCATTTTCATATCTCAGAGAACTCAAATTGAATTGTCGGAGCAGATTTCTGAGAGATAGTTCAAAACTTGGAAAGAAAACAACCATAAACACCCCCAACAACTCCGTCACACACGTTTGATTCCAGTTCCTTCTCAAGACATCTCAACACGTAAACAACCCAGCCGACACAGACACGCTTTTCATAACTGCTGAAACGCCTTCTATTGACTAGACAGCAAATCCAAAGTCCACATCTCTCCCATCGCCTCACGAGAAAGATTAGACGACAGCTGCCATACATGCACATGTCCTGACGCATCACCGGATGCGAACATATCTGATGGTTTGTTTGAAAATGCAAGAAATGTAATCCTTGTTTTGGGTTTCTTGTCCAGTTGTGTGAGTTGGAGGGTTGATGTTGGTGTGGTGGTTGATTTCTAGAGAAAGGGCTCAGAAGATTAAAGAGAAAACAAGACAAACGAAAAGACGTCGTATATCGACAAGACGTACCGACAAATCATAAAAGTACGTATGACCATCAGCAGATCCAACAGCATATACAGCAGGCCGTGTGTTCGACCATGCAGCGCAAGACAAGTCCATGGATGAAGGCTCGAATGTTAAAATAGGATTTGGCTATGGAAAATGAGAAGCATTCAGCTGGTGCCAAGGCCGCGCTTTTATTGTCTTCCATTTTTGTCAGACCTGTAGAGCAGTATACAGTCTCACTTCACGATCATTCCCACACGTCAAGAACAAATTCCGATGGAACGGCGAGCACGATATCGAATTCACTGGTCCCAAATGTGAATTGAATCCAAATATTATGGGATTTGAGAGCGGTGCATCTAACCAAGCGACATTAGAGTTGCTGTTTTACCAGTGATATTTTTTCGTTAACACCAACCTTCATTCTTATCAGATATTCTCGTCCCAGCAGCACCACACTTCAGCACAAACCCAGTCTCAGTCCCAACAATAACCGTATCAACAGCATTCCCAACCGTCTGCTGAAGCGCCAGCGCCGTGATTCCAACAGGGAGGTTCGCTTTTACTTTACTCAGTGATTTTTCCACTCGAGCGACATTAGCCAACATGATTCGTGATCCGGCGACTGGGAATGCCAAGTCGTTTGAGAAGGAGTATATGAGGATTTTTCCTTCTGTCGATGCCGTTAATAACTATAGCAACAAACAGGTGATTCAATGGTTTGATATTGGATTCCAGCCATCGTTCTTCTGACACTCACATCATACGTATTCGATCTGGCAGACGGTATCCACGCAACATACGATACTGACTCATGGTGCGCCAATTCACCGTCACCAGAAGTCCCAATAACTGGATTCTCAGTCTTGTTTGTGTCCCATATTATGACTTGGCCGTGGAATGTACCACCTGCTATTATCGTGGGTTGTTCAGGATGGTAGGCGATGCACATCACACAGGTCTAAGTAAAACCACATAGTGAGAATCAACAAGTCTTGGCAATGAATCTTTTTTTGCGTTTTAGGGCTACACATACCGAAACTTGAGCAGAGAAAGTGGGCTTGTCAGTAACGACCCGCCGACTCGATAGAGTCCAAGTTGAGATCCGGCCTTGATGGGTGCACCAGGCAGCGTGATCTCGTCGTCCATATCTGAGAGATTCATTTGAAGAGTGTCAAAGAAAAAAACAAGACTATTACGTGCAGAATCCTCACGATGCAGCTAAAGTAGTCCCACTATGCGACCACGACAGCCCCGTAACCTCTGAATCTTCATCCATGTGTGGATCACACAATTCATACAGTTTCGAATTGGTGTCCACATCGTCTTCCCATTTGACTTCGAATCCTATAATATCACAAATCTTGATGTTTGGATCTAACCAAGTAGCATGCCGAGAAGCCAAGAGACAAACCATCAAAAGCCCTAGACTGTAAATTCCGTAATAATTGAGACGAAACATCCCGTTCGGCTTTATCCAAAAACGCCACCAGTTTCTGCTGCTGATGCACATCCAAACGAATGTTTTGTGGTTGATTTGGTTGGAGATCCGTTTGAGTCTGTGTATAAAAAGAGAAACTGTTAGCATATTGCTCGATTGAAATTAGATTTGAATGGTGAAAATAGTTACAGATGAATGTAAATTCGAATTTGTTTGAGTCTCATCGTGTGTGAAACTTCTTGGAGTTGTTTGAGTGGATAGATCCAGCACAGTTTTGGGCCTTTGCCATATAGATCCAATGTCTACTGATCGTGGTTGACTGGAAGTGAAAGCTAGCATCATTGTATGCCCTGTATTGCTATCGCAATATCTTAGGAAATGTAAAATGACTCTACTACGTACCAGGACGTGACAGTGACATATAAAACAGCCTCGAGACACATCAAATCCGCTTCCTATGAACTGTCTGCGCTTGATAAAGACGTTTTAACGCGTTATATTAGGTGGAAGCTGTACACGCACTACCGCTGCTCGTCCTCTGCGTCTACCAACATCCAGCACAAGAACAAAAACGATCGCTCATACACAATCAGAATGAAACTGGACAAAAACACTATAATCGTCGTCGTATGGAGCATATTTGCTATTGGTGCAGCTACAGACCTGGAATTTGGAAGCATAATCCCAAATCAATTTATCGTTGTTTTCAACACAGACATTCAAGATGCAGATGGTAATGTGATGTTGTGGTGAACTGCTTTTCAATGCGTCATGATGATGATTATGAAATTGGAACATTCCTTTGTCCGTTTAAAGGAAACAGACAACCTGCCTGCTAACGCACATCAACGTTATAGTCACCACGCACTTTACCGAACTCAACCATACAATCACATCCATAACTCGCACTTCAGATACACATCCACTCTCGGACCCAGCCGTAAACATTGAAATTAACCACCTAGATTTCGACGGCAAACTCAAAGGCTACACTGCATTCATCACATCAGATGTCTTCATATCTGACGAACAGCTCGTATCGATAAAGCAAGCTATCTGTGACTCTCCTCAAGTATCGTTTGTCGAGCACGATCGTGTATGTGTTGTGAGTGATCGTACTGTTGGTGGAAGAGGTGGTGGTATCAGTGCTGCGTTGTTGCACTGGTATGGTCCTTTTCATCGATTGAGTCTTGGGGGGAAGGAGGCGGAGGATTTTGTAGTTCAGGAGGGTGCTGCTTGGAATCTTGTGGTATGGGACAGTGGTGATGTTGCTCTTTTTGGCAGCCCACCTGAATTTTCCTTTTTCCCATTTCACATAGCGTCTATCTCATCGAACACTCAAGGCATCGTCGGCTAGCACTTCATATATATTTCCTGATAGTGCTGGCCTCGGAACGACAGTGTTTGTCGTCGATACCGGCATCGACGTCACCCACCCACAAATTGCTGGTCGAGCTACCTGGGGTACTAGTCTTGTCCGTGCACCCAATACGACTGAATGTGAGTGACCATTCAACGAAAAAAAGATCAAGATCAGTCTCGCCTGCTAAAGGAGCATATCCTCTAACAATCTACTTGTCACATAGTTGTAAACTTTGACGACAACTCACATGGCACTCACGTTGCTGGCACCATCGCATCAACTACATACGGAGTAGCAAAAGAAGCTTCCCTCGTAGCCGTCAAAGTAATGGATGCTCGAGGTTCAGGTAACACTTCTACGATTTTGGCAGGCTTGCAATGGGTTCTTAACAATGCCAAGGAGCCAAGCAAGTCTATTATCAATACGTCTCTGCGGATGTCCTCTTCACGAGGTAATGTGCTTTGAGCCAACTTTTCTCATTTGCAAAAAGAAAACCGTCGTCTCTGGCATGACATTCACGTAATGAACCCTCTCCTCTCCAGCCATCGACATTACAGCAGGCATCATGCTCAACAAGGGCATCGCATGGGCAGCTGCAGCTGGTAACCAAGGAGCCGACGCATGCTCCAATTCTCCTAATCGGGTAGATGGAGTCATGACTGTCGGTGCAATCACATGGCAGGATATGGTGCCTCGATACTCCAACCAAGGTCCATGTGTCAATATATTTGCACCAGGAAGCAACATCACTTCCATTCTTCCACGTAATGGATTTGGAGTAAAGGTAGGTTGGAAGGGATGCAAAAAAACTGACAAGAATACGATGCGGACCCATTCCACTCACACTCGAGTGAACTTTCAAACGACTAGTCCCTCTAGATATTAACCATAACTTTTGTCGTATTAGAGCGGCACATCGATGGCCGCACCAATGGTATCAGGCGTAAGCATCTATTCATGTCTTCAGTTCCAGTTCCTCTTTCTCTCTTTCTCGGCTTCTCACAACCATCCACAATAGCTCTTTGCACTTGCTCGATCAGTACATCCTGAACTGTCATCGGTAAAGGAACTCAACGAGTATGTACTCAAGTATGCCACATATGGAGTCTTGGATGGTTTGAATACCTCTACACCTAATCGTCTTGGCTACTCTCGATTCCATTAGGTCTTGAGACATGCCTTACCTATATACCAACCCAATCAAGTATACAAACCAACATCAATAGCACACAATGTATAGATAGCACACATAGTGTCTTTAGCAAACGGGCAAATATATTTTTGTTGATACACTAGAAAGTAGTGTGTTTATGTTTCGTGTTCATATCGGTGAGCGCTAGAAGAGTAAACACAACACGAGTCAGTCAAATGAACTCAGCATATTATACATTCCGGTCTGTACATACCCGGGGATATCGTAACCAACAACATGTTGACGTCCAATCATTTCACCAACAACAAAGAAGCCCACGACTTCAACACCCTTTGCGGCGACACCAGCAGCCTGTTTGATGGTGACGTTCCTCCAAGATCCGTTTTGGAATGCCGAGATGAAGCTGGCGTAGCCTTGTTGGGCTTCAGCCAGGTTGAAGTTTGTCAATTTCTGGTGAGTGGCTACTTGACGGACTACTTCGAGCCCTACACGGCCATAGTAGATGATTGGTTCCACCATACCTAATGTAATATAAGTAGAGGAAGTTGGTTTAGTATTTATGGTGCAGTGATGGTGGTATTTCGTGGTCGATATGCAATTTTCACGGATGGAAAAAATGTCGGAAGTGCAGGTTATTAGGAGATGCATCCATGAAGGGGGTGGATTGTAGTGCATCATTTTGTATATAAACTATTACATATACTGTAAACTTGCCAGTGAGTCTTCCAACGACAGCGGTTGCTTGTTGAGCAGCAGCCTGAGCAGTTGCAGCAGCAGGTTTGGCAGCTTCAGTGCTGGCGAATCGGCTACGGAGAGCATTAGACACGGTGTGTCGCAATGGACTCGACAGAGTGCGGCCCCACAAGCTGTTCATCCTTGCTATATTATAGTATATGTTGGAATCGGGTGAAAGAGTGTGGTGACTATCATACATACAAGGAAGAGGGAAGATTATTAATTGTTTACGTGTTTTGTATGTATTTTCCACCAGTAGACACGGCTTTACATTATTGACATTACTCTCCTTGTACGTGTTTTCATCGTCAACACTTGCAAATTGCATCAAACCATTGTTGAATCCAGGAAGATGCTGCGAGCAACGACCGAGGCAAGTCCGCCATCACTTTATATTGCCATCAGAACTAAGATACTTACTATTCATCCATAGCATTCGGAAGACTCGGCCTACTTGGAACAAGAGCTCAAAACCCTCTTGCATGTATTCGAGAGAAAGGAGGGCGAGGACACTTGGCATCTACTCGACGAGGCACTCATCAAATTCAGTGCGGCTCTACAGAATGCTACAAACCATGCTGCAATCACTACTACAGTCAAAAAGGCTAAAAACCCAATCATCAATTCGGTATAGTTTGTCGTGACAGTGATTCAACACAGACACGGGATCGTTTCATAAATTAAATATCCTATTATCTCCTACTTAGATCATGTCGGATCGAACACGACTGTGTCGTACCGCCGTAGCACTGGTAGACGCCCTCTCTGCGCACATGGGTGAAGCATTTGAACCTCTCGTAGATCTAGTCGCCCTCCCATTAATCAAATTGACCACACGCGCAAACAAGGTGTCTGTACAGCTAGGATCATCGGCATTAGCACATATCGTAGAAAACGCTCATGTACCTGGTCTACTACCCAAACTACAAGACTCGGTAAAGGACAAGTCGTCATCTTGTCGGCTGGCAATCCACGATACGACATTGAAAATACTGTCGATTGTTCCTGCTGGTGCTTTGGAACGGTGGCTGGATGCTATAGAATTTATTATTCGAGAGGGCATGTCGGATTCGATAGCGGAGGGGAGAGCTGCTGCTCGTAAATCTTTTGAGAGATATACGGAACTGTTTTCTCATCGCGCTGATAGGTATGTATCAATGACGGAGATCATGCGCATCAAACAAGTGATCTTTTGAGACTGATCATATCTTCTTTTTTCGCCACCAATAGTTTTGGGGCGAGTCTGCCAGAATCTGCCAAACGAATGCTCCATTTAGCTTCAAAACCTGTCACAGTCACTGCACCAACCAGAAAGCACCGCCAATCAATGGCCCCAATGTCTCGACCATCATCTTCTGGTTCGACACATTCAACAGTTTCAAGTGTCGGTAGCATCTCCAGTATACATAGTGCAGCTAGCTACGAGCCGCCAGCACCACCACAGGTGATACGTAGACCAATAGGGCAATTTGGTGTTGCCAGTAGGATACATCATGAAACTAGTAATGGTATCTTACCAGGATCACGTACCATGCCATCAGGTGCAGGTGCACAACGAGTACCAATAGCACCAGCTGCTGAAAAGGACAAGGCTGGCAGAGCTCTAAACTCTCGGCCAATACGAACTCCTGCTCCAGCCGAAATAGTGAAAAAGAGCAGCACAGCATCATCACGGCCTATAGCTAAAGGTCCTGTTGCTAGTACGACTGGTATGGTTAATATAGAGCCAGCTACATCTCAACAGAGTGTTTTGCCATCGCCCGTAATATCAAGGCTACATACAAACACTCCATTGTCAGCAGTTAAATTACCAACAACTACTCCGTCTTCTGATATTATAAATGCAATGACCACGCCATCGACAGGGTCTGTATCTGTGCCTCAATCCGTAGCACCAGCATCACAGAGATCAACACCTGGTAGTATGATCAGACCACCTTCACCTGTAATTGCAAAGACACCTATATCAGTCAGATCATCACCTTTAGTGAGAAAGTCGCTATCGCCAATACCACCATTACTTAAATCGTCGCCTTCTCCAGTTAGAACAATATCTCCCAAACAATCACCATCATCGCAAACGACGTCGAAGAATCCGTCAGTAGCTTATAATATCACGCCTCCGCTTAATACTACGATACCTACTCCAGCTAAACGAGTATCTGGTGGTGGATCTATAGGTGTCTGGGCATCAAGTACACCCTCAGCTCAAAACAGAAGATCTCTGCCTGACGCAGCAGCTCTAAATGATGTACTGCTAGCAGTCAATGAAACTCACACACCACCAGTGGATAATAGTAATCCGTTGATGAGTGTCAAGAAGGCAATAAACGGCTCACCTCTGCTTCCCGGTGGTATGACACCACTAAAAGCATTGGCAGCTGCTTCTAAACCGATAACGCCCTTCCGAAATTCACGTATTCCTAACGGACTGCAAAGACCAATATCGGCATCGACGTCTCAGCTAAAGAGTCTAAGCAACGCCGATTGGAATGGCTTGTCAATCAATTCCAAGTCTCCAGACCTGAACGTTCGAGTAGACGCTTATGAAAATCTCGTACGAGTAATTGTGAATACCCTTCCAGCACAATTCAGAAGTAAATCATCTCGGGCTACAGAACTGGTGCAACTAGGACTACATGCAACTAGTAATCGGATTGTGATTGTTGCCTTACTCGCAGGTCTCGAACTGCTCAAACGACATGGTAATACGGATATGTTGAACACCATCTTTCCTAGTGTCTTGGCTTTAGGTGGTGCATCATCACAAAAGCGAAAGATACTAGAAGCATGCGCAGATGTCGTTGCAGCTACAAGAGATAGGTTTGGTGTGGAGGGTGTATTAGTAGCATGTGACTATGCTCTCAGTCTGGAAGGGGCTACCAAGTCACATATTGGAGCAGTTACTCTGCTAGCACAGATTGATGATTATGCATGGGCTGCTTATGCTAGTAGTGAAGCAAGTAAGTTTGGCGAACACTGGTGCACAGATTCTGAGGTACTGAGCAACTTTTTTCGCCTTGGTTTTCCCACAGATGTCACATCGATACTGGCAAGACTCGGCTCGGTCGCTGCCACGGTCGGAAATGCCATGTCGGATGTCGCCATAGCAGTCCGTAAAGTACACATAGCCAACCCAGAAGCATTTATGGCTTGTTGGCCAACTCTGGATGATAGTCATCGTCTAAGTTTGACTGCAGTATTGGGCGATGATCCCATCCGAGATGCATCGATATTAAGCCCTGAAGCAGGAATTGCTGCCAACAATGCTGCTGCTATTGCCGTCACTCCTACACCAGTACCACGGTTGAAGCTATCTCTCTCGCCTTCCACAATCAAACCACTTGTCAGTCCATCTAAATTCAATTTGAAATGGGATAATGAAGACGGTGATATAGAAGGAGTTCCTGGGTTGGCTCCAGCATATGAAGAGATTGTTATGGTTGCGGCAAGGAAGGCCATTTACTTAGTACCTCATGATATCCTTGAGCTGTCGGATGTTGGAGTCGAGGACGCAGATGTCGAGGAAGCAGGTGTTGAGGAAACCAACGAGTCTCTAGATACCGAGCAACCACCGTCGTCTATAATCAAGATTCAAACATTATCGCCGTTTGAACTGTCTACACCACAATTAGACGAAACTGAATATAGTGATACTAGTACGCCACGGGCCAGTCGACTGAACGATCTATTAGATGAAGACGAAATAGAAGGAGGAGGTATTGATAGCAATAGTGACGAACCACTCGTCGAGCTCAAGGTGCCTGATAGTCCAGCAGAGTCAGTGCATACACACATTGATTCCGACGATAATGATGGCTCTGAATCAATGGATCATAAACCGCTCAACGTGGTGAATATCATGACGACTTCAGCAATAAATTCGCCCATGTCTCCTACTGAGACTTTACATCCGTCAAGTGAGCCACATACACCAGCTCTCAAGATGTCGGGTTATATTAGTAATAATAGTACGAGTAAATCAGTCGAGTATGCCATGTCTCCAATTATCTCTATGGAGACACCGTGGAGGAATCCTAGGCGGCTGGATTTCTCGAGTAATAATAGTAGCACCGACGATTTAGTGGCCAAGTTTCGTGGTGATGCTGATGTAGTAGCCATGACAGCAGCCGCAGCAGGTCAAGCAGTAGCCATGATGACGAGTGATTTGGAAGCTAGCATTGCAGCACATACCTTTATAAATCGGTTGACTGACGAATACATTCTTCAGAACGCAGTAGATGACTTTGTAACAAAGTTGACGAATGATGTTATTGCAGCTTGTGTCTTGGAACAAGCCGGAGAGTCAGCTACAACATCAGAAGGAACCGAAACTCGTAAACCAACCAAAGAAAGCACTCTGACGAACGTAAAGCAAGTCATAGAATTGATGCACTCGGATTTGAGTATTTTGGCTACACGAGCAGCAGAACTGTTGCAACTAGTATTGACATTCACGTCTCCGATATACGAAAAAACATCCGCACTAGATAGTATTGAATCCAATACTTCAGCTCATGATTTGAAACAGTCTGTTTTGACTTGTCTGGCAAACAATCATAATATTATACCAGGTGACAATGCTACAATGCCAGAGTATAGTAAAATGGACAATGAAGCCATTGAATGGTGCTTTGAGTGTCTTACTCGGCTCACTAAACGCCAAGATGAATGTAGCAAGGACAATGAATGGAGACAAGTCATTCCGTACCTTGTGGATGGTATGGAAGCACCATCGTCGCTAATACGTAAAGCTGCTTTTGATTTGGCTGTGGCGCTTGTGTCGCGGTTTGGTGGGCCGGAAGAAGGAGGTGATTTGGAGAAGGATTTGTATGGACGGATACGAGAAGTGGGTGGTGAGAATCGAGAGGTGCTTGTTAGGAGTATGATTGCAAAGCGATTGGTGTGAGGGATTGTATAACTGTATAGACTATAAAATGGGATGAAGTTTTGTTGTTATTTGTGTGTGTGGATGCGAAAAAAGGGGACTATTTGGTAGATGGATTGGTGCTTCCAAAAGTTCAGTTGGTTACGGGATGTATGCAACAGGCGACGGACCCAAGTATTCCAGCGCCTGACTTCGCAATCTGTCAACACAGCAGCTTGATTCCAACAGCACCAAACGACGCCAGCATCTCCAAGAAGAAGAGGAAGAGATCCCACAAAAGATCAGATCAACCAAATATTGATCCGAACCTATTAAATTCCACTTCTTTTGCATTTGTTACACATTCGGATGACATTGACACCTTGTTTGACGACGCTGAAATTCCCCCTAGCTATCGCGACAATCCAGTCATCATTGAAATGGCAGGCTCGGGTGTATGGTGTGCTGAAAGGATTGAATGATTGAATATTTATTGGTGCAGAGGTTGCAACGACAGGAATCTGAATAAGTTATTGAGAAAAAGCACGCATGACCCCCAATACACCATGCAATCTTGTAGCTTCCTCCTAATACTACATGCTATATAAATATCCAAAGAATCTACAGACCCTCTATTGCTTGTCGCGTAATGTCACGGAAGCTTCCAACACCCACACAAGCCGAGCTCCCAGACAATATGCAAGTGGTGGGCATCGAACTATCGGAAGGAGCTTAGCAAGCCATACATCCAACTGGGTGCCCGTGCACAATTCGACTCTTCTTATAGATAATATGACGACATGCAGCTTGATTCCCACTGCTGGACCAAACCACGCCAGCATCTCCAAGAAAAAGAGGAAGAGATCACGAAGGAGATCAAATCAACCAAACACTGATCCAACCCCATTAAATCCCACTCCTTGTGCTTTGGGACTCACGGATGACATTGACATCTTGTTTGACGACAGTGAAATCCCACACCCAAACTCAGTAACGACTGCCAACACATGGACGCGTGAAAACATACCAAAGAAGCTCGTAAAGTATTTCAATCAGCGGTATAGCCTCTTTTCGAGGTTTGATGAGGGGGTGCAGCTTGATGAAGGTAGATGATGGTTTGAATAGTATAAAGGGCTAGATGGATATAACAAGTTATCACTGCTTTGTATAGAGTCATGGTACTCTGTAACGCCGGAATGCATCGCGCGACATATCGCTGGTAGAGCTCAGTGTGGGGTTATTGTGGATGCTATGTGTGGTGTATGTTTGGCTTTACCTAATCGAGTTTTCACAACTTCTGTTGCTGATTAGGCTTGTTGATGTGTTTAGGTTGGTGGGAACTCGATTCAGTTTGCCATGTGCTGTGAAAAGGGTATGCAAAAAAAATTGTCGCCATCTGTGGACGAACGTACTTTTAACACAATTTCTCAATACACCAACATAGTCATCGCCATCGACCACGATCCACTCAAGATTGAAATGGCGCGAGCTAATGCTCGTGTGTATGGTGTGGCTGATAAGATTGAGTTTGTTGTGGGGGATGTGTTTGAAGTGTTGCCGACTCTTACGGTAATGAGCAAATAACGCATTGTTTGGTAACTCAGATACCGACTTTGGAATTACGCATAGGCCGACGTTGTGTATACATCACCGCCATGGGGAGGCCCTGCGTATCTGAATGCAGAGACGTTGGATGTTGGTGATTTGCCTGTGGATATGTATGCATCAATCCTCTATTGTTCATATTTTTTTTTGCTTACGCTTCAATTGCTTTAAGGGCGAAATTCTACGCCATTGCCAAACAAATCACGCCAAACATAACCATGTATTTACCTCGGAACGTCAATCCAGAGTCGATAGCGGCGCTAACGGGAGATGATGAAGGGTCGGTGGAGGTTGAATTGGTTTCTCTGAATGGACGGGCAAAGGCTGTGATGGTGTACGTGGGTGGGCTGGTTGGGTCCCGATGAAGGGTGGCGGTTGTGTCGATGTTGCTTTGGCTTTTGTAATGGTTGCCTTGGCTTGGGGCTCTCTTGGAGATCTGATACGGATGAATGTTTGAGTGGACTGCTTATCCTCCCACTATAAATCAGGGTTGATTTTTGAATGAGGATACGTTTGTACGTAATTTTTAAACCCTGTATATATGTGAATGTCTCATATTGAATGGAATTATTATCTTGATATATTTGAAATGGGTCGTGTTGTGATGCACTGTACTGGAACTGATGAAAATTATTCAGTGCAAGTTGCGATTTGCCTACGTTGACCACGGTCTCTATTAGCAAGGTTGCAAGATGACTATTAGCTTTTTTGTACATATTCAGGGAAATTTCCCTCCTTGCCTGTGCAATTCCTCGCCTCGCCTCCGTCCTTCACCACTTCTATTTTTCAAGTTTCCAAACATACAACACGAAACATTAGATTTAGACCTGAATAGAAGGCGAGACCAAGTCTGAACGATGCTATGCCATGCATGACACTCTGGTATGCATACTGTGTGGGCTTCACCCTCCACCTTGGGGCTAACATGTGCCTTGACTCGCGAAATTGCCGCACATATTGATTGGTGACGTAACTTGCAATGTGTAGATTCGAGACAAGGAGTAAGTGGATTGCCAGTGGATGGCGGCGTATGGATATGCTTTTTGGTATGTAGTAGACTCCTTCTGTTGTGGTTTTCCATTTTACATTTGCATTCATTTTGCAAGTCAGCTTTAAGCACAACTTACTCAACCCTGGTCTTCTCAAACGTCATCAGACCTTGGGCTACCTGACGCTTGTGCTCGCTAGTCGTATGATGGGATATGGATTGTGGAGTAGGTGAAGAACATTTGGTATGTATACATGTTGCATTTCCTGTTTTACGGCTGACGTTTCTAACAATTTCTATCATCTGATATAGTGGTCTTCTCAGTACATTCATGTATTTCCCGGAGTAATGGTCTCGATTGTATTTGCATTGATTGTGTTTCACGATGGCTCATTTTCTTTTGTTGAACACGAACAGTTTGCAACGAGGGGCGTGAGGGCGACTCGCTACTATGGATATGTGTTCCAACGTTCACTGTCTGTTGTCTTGCTTCGGGACCGCGTATCTAACAACGTTTTTACTTTTCATCAGGTATTTAGCTCATGCAGACTAGAGGTCTGTAGTGGGAACCCACTTTGGAGAAAGCTGAATGTCGAGTAAGGGTCGTATATGCAACGTCGACTGGAGGTCAACGCCACTCCAATATAAAGCGAGGGGAATGAGCGAGACGACTAGAGGGCTGGCACTTGGACTAGAGGTCCTTGAAGCTCTTCAGCACTTCTTCCCCTCATTTCTTGGGCTTACGGGCCTGAAGGCACGAGTACATCTTCTGTTACTTTGTTTCGTTTCAAACTGATTCATTTCTCCCGTTTCACCACATCAAGCTTGTCTGGATTTAGGGGCACGAATGATACCTCCAATTACATGGTGTGTCTGCTGGTCGTTATCTTGATCTCATGCAGGCATTTTATTCATTCCTTTGTACCGTAGGTATCGAAAATTATGCAGTCTTCTATCTCTGCAGAAGGGAAGCACTTTGGAGTAAAGCTGAATGATCACCCGGTGTCAACTATGCAGCGTTGACTCGATGTCAACGTCCTCCAACAGCAAGTGGAGAAGGAGCGCCATGTCTTCTATGTCTGGCACTTGAACTCGATTCGGGCCTTTCGCCCCTCGTTGCTTTCATATATTCGAGTCTCGCCGTATGAGCTCAAGGTGAATACCCTCTTTCGATACTTTTGAACGGCAGCATCGCCAAACCTCAATCCAGTTTTCTGTCGTTTATGACGTTTTGCAGATATTCTGATCATAACCAAACCAGGAATGTGAACACAGTATTTAGTTTGTATTATCATCAATCTGCCTACAAAATACAGTGAAACAGATGCAAAGAACAATGCCGAAGTTGTGGTTGTTCTTGACTACTTTTGTTCTCATCAATTCCATGAGCAGCAACTATCACTACCACCACACACGTAACAAGTACATCACCATTCAACCTCTAAAGTAAAGTGAATTGCTGCCTGATGCGAGATTCGAGCTCAGGAACAGCTTTAGCAACAACTAGCTCCTGAAAGTATGGGGAAGCGGAATGTGCTTCCAGAGCAGCTTGATCACGGTATTCCTACGTGAGACGAGTGAGATTTGATCATTCAGCATATAATTCGTACCGGTATGTGTCAAACTTCCAGCCAAAGGGCTTACTTCGTATAAGCAAAATTTTCGAGGATCGTCGACGGAAACATGGGCTATATACTGCAAGCAGCCTGGTTCTTGACGTGTTAGAGTCACCATTTGCCTGTAATTTGAGTGTAGACGGTTGAGAATCCATGCATGTAGATTGCAGCAGATGTTGACTGTTGATGTCCATACTTTAGGAGGCTCGAGATCACGGCTTCCTTTCCAGGTTTGGCAATCCACGTTACGACTAGAACTACAGACATATTGTTGTGCGATAGATAGTTGGTAGCTTGTATGTTGTCAAGAATTTAAACTCAGCAAATCGACTAGAAGCAAGAGCAATTTGTAAGCGACCGAATAGCCATAGGTGGATTAATGAAAAGATCTACATTGAATAACTTACTTTGTCCTTGCTCTAGAACGATGATGGATTACGACTGCGTGGTTTTGGATATTGAAGGTATGAAATTTGACAATGTCAAAACATCGACATATGACAACGTGCTAACGTGGATTCTCAATTAGGCACAACGACCTCAATCGCATTTGTGCACGATATACTCTTCCCATACGTTTTGAGAGTGTTGGATGACTTCTTAAAACAAAATTGGAGTGAACCTGAATTGCAACTTCTAGTCGACGCTCTGCGCAAACAGGTATTGACGAATTATTACAATCATGATCGTGTATCATAGAACTGATCCCAATACATCGCTCAACGTGCAGGCTGAAGAGGATGTTGGACAACATGTCAAGGAAGCAAACCGCATCCCTTCCAATTCAAGTGCTCACGAGATTCAGGATGCTGTCGCTGCTTCTGTTAGGTGGCAGATGAAACAAGGTGGGGCCTCATTAGCCTTGTGGAGGAACCATGGTATATGATGCTGATGTTTGGATTAATGCAGATCGAAAGGCAGGGCCTTTGAAGGCTTTTCAGGGGTTCGTATGGCGATATGGGTATGCTCAAGGAGAGCTCAAGGGACAGTAAGTTCAACAAGTTCAATTGCAGTTGGTGGCTAACGTTGTGTCGAGAATTGGCCAAATCTTATCTTTTTCGCCTACATCTTACACCCTTCTCCTTCTTCAGTGTATACTCAGATGTCGTCCCAGCACTCGAAAGATGGAAGAAGGCCGGAAAAGACATTTATATTTATTCGTCTGGCTCTATCGAAGCTCAAAAACTGATTTTTGGATTTTCTGATGCTGGGAATTTGCTACTTGTAAGGCAGACAAGGGCATTATATTATTCACATGTGGATGATAATATACTGACAGAACCTCCATCTCACTATTACGACAGTATTTCAAAGGCCACTTTGACACTGGCATCGGGATGAAGATTGAGACATCTTCCTATACCAAGATTGCAAAGAAAATACACCACTCACCCTCCCGAATCCTGTTTGTATCTGATAACGTTAATGAGATACGAGCTGCTGTTGGTGGTGGATTGCAGGTTGCTATAACGGATCGGCCTGGGAATGCACCGATAGATTCGAAGCGTGATGCTGCTGGACAAGTCACGTGTCTCGTGGCTGGTCAGAGTGTGCATGTTGTGAAGTCGTTTGACGAGTTGTTTTCGAATTCGAAGCTTTGAGTAGTGCGAGAAAGGAGGATTAGGAGACGAGGGAAACTTTGTATATAGCACTAGAATACAAACACCATGATTAGTACAAGGATGAAGCAAGGTTGTATTGAATGGTGTTTTCAAAGGAGCATTCTATAGTTTCTGGTATGACTTCCAAGCACGGAAGTACTTGCTCGATGCAGCAGAAAGACCTAAATGTTTAGGTTTCCAGCCCAACATCAATTCAGCCTTAGCATTATCATAAGAAGCACCGGATGCTCCAAACTTTTCATAAACGGTGGTTGGTTCTCGATACACGATGGGACCTTGTGGACATTGCGAAAAAAAAACCTTAGGACCAAAACTGGATTGATTTCGCACAAAAGATTGCTTGGAACAAAGATATGCACATACCTCTAAATCCAGATGCATTCTTGTACGCTTCGCCCAAGGACTGATTCGTCTCTGGCACAGGGTTGATAACATTAAAGATGTTGCCACCGATGGTGAAGCGTTTCTCGATTGCGAGTTTGTAAGCTTCAACGAGATCCTAAATGCAACAAAAAAAAAGACTAAAACTACTGGATAAGTGGCAAATGGCAGACAAGATTTCATACCTCAACATGAACAGTAGCTCGAGGAGAATCAGGCTTCCCAATCAAATCCAACTGCTTTATTGCTGGATTCACGACCTTGGAGTAGCTTGCGGATGTACCTGAACCGGACAAGCCTAAGCGACAAAGCACTGTATGGGTATTTCCTGAATGCTTCAGCAGTCTAAACACACAACCAACAACACGTACCATAAACCAACGGTGGCCGCACAACAATGCCCGAAAACACAGTACTCTTCAGAATCCTCTGCTCCAGCGCCGGTCTAAACGCCACAAACTCTGGCGGGTTTGTCGGATCTGCCTCACTAGCAAGCCGATTCAAATGCGTTGTGTCTCCATATACACCCGTTCCAGACGTGTAAATCACAAACAGCCCTGGTCCGTGGTGTTTTGCGAATGCGTCGATGCATGATTCGACTTGGGCAGCATGGTCTGCACGTCGTTTGTTGTCTTGGGATACGTCGATGAGGACGTTGATTTTGGATGCGATGGAGGGGACCCATGAGAGGTCGGAGAGGGTGCCGAGGATGGCGGTTACTGGTTGGGAAGAGGGAATGGCGTTAGTATGGTGATCAGTAACGTCTTGTTGACGAAGAATGCAAAGCAATGGTGGTGGAAGAAAGAGGAGAGATTCTCTCTTGTAGAGCCAAGCAATACATGTAGCTGATCCACCCAAAACTTGCCTTCCACACGTTCAAGGGCGTTAGCCTTTTCAGGTGTTCGTGCAATGGCATAGACGTCGTATCCATGATGAGCGAGTAAGCGCATGAGCGGCTCGCCTCTAAAGGAAAATGAAGCATAAAGTAAGCTTTTGAACTTAAGAACTCCCATCGTTGCATCTCTTGAAACAACCCAACAAGCTGCCACCTGTCCAACCAAAAGCTCGATTGCAACGTACATGAAACCAGTGGCTCCAATTATGAATACACCAGTACGAGATTCTCGTGAAGTCATGGTTGTAATTAGATCTAGTCTGGCAGTTGTCTTAGTATTTATATGTGATCGTGGATGCAAGAAATCATGACAAATCGGCAAATTGGATGTGTACGACGTGCTCAAGACCATCACGATTTGCACATAGTAAAGAGGCTGTTTTCTCAGGTTTGGTACTGAAAGCATGAAGCATTTTGAATCTTAGCGGAAATTCAAGGCTGTCTCCTTTCGTGATCTTGCAAATTTCCTGCAAACCCGCACACATGCCTCTGAAGATACAACACACTGCTATTCATACTATCGTAGCGTTACCGGTAGCTTGGACACATGGCGGTACTTTATACTAAGCGTATTGTTTGAGTGAAGCACCAGTGACGTGGTGATTGCACGCGAATTGTTTCTTGAGCTAACTTGTTAGAGTCCTTTTGGTGATTTATTGCTACTACGGTAGCAGACAAGGAAATCTCAGACCGCCAATCCATTCAAGAGATCCGCAAAACTCGTTCACAGACCTTTCCGTGAGTTGTAAAAGCCACTGTCATGAAGAAAGGCACAGTTGCGTCGTTTTGTCCAAACACAAAACGACATTCTGAACGGAAGAGCTTTGTACTAGCAGAACCTTGAGCAACATTTCATATTGTTCTAAAAGATCGTATTACCCCAAAGTTGCTCAATTGTGAAGTTTCTGGACCGTGAATACGCTGTCTGGCGGTAATTCGTCAACACTCAGACATCTTTCCAACAGACTAGTATATCATCGCAACTCTGAGAAAACGAATCTATACTCAGAATCTATTTTCAACCCCAAAACATCTACAGTCTCGTCTGATGCGCCTTCCACGCCCTAAAGTATCTATCGGAAGCAGCTGAAAGCCCTAAATGCTTAGGCTTCCACCCCAGCAACAGTTCAGCCTTGGCATTATCATACGATGCACCTGATGCGTTGAAATTCTCAAACACATTCGTCGGTTTTCGATACACGATGGGTCCTTCAGAGAACAAAAATCAGATCTCTGCATTATCTGGACGTACGAGAACAAAATCTCAGAAACAGACATATTACGGACCTGTAAATCCAGATGCTTTCTTGTACGCCTCACCCAGTGACCCGTTCGTCTCGGGTATGGGGTTCACGACGTTGAAGATGTTCCCACCAATGGTGAACCGTTTTTCAATTGCGAGTTTGTATGCTTCGGCAAGATCCTAAAACAACAACCAAAAATTGCTGCTTTTAATACTACTGAATAACACACGACAAAGCGAATCATACATACCTCGACATGGACAGTCGATCGAGGTAAATCCGGTGTTCCAATCAAATCCAACTGTTTGGTAGCTGGATCCACGACTTTGGCAAAGTTGGGTGATGTATATGAGCCCGAGTATCCTACATGAAAGCAAGACTTTTGAGACACACAAAAAAGTCAAAGTCACTGGTAAAAGTGCGTACTATACCATAAACTAGCGGCCCACGAATGACAATCCCAGAGAATGCGGTGCTCTTAAGAATCCTCTGCTCCAGCGCTGGTCTAAACGCCACGAATTCAGGTGCGTTTGGTGCGTCTGCTTCCGTGGCAAGGCGATGGAGATGTTGGGTGTCTCCGTAAACACCGGTGCCAGATGTATATATCACGAATAGGCCGGGTCCATGATGCTCTGCGAATGCGTTGATGCAGGCTTCAACTTGCACAGCATGTTCAAGACGTCGTAGGTTGTCTTGCGACACATCGATGAGGACGTTGATCTTTGGTGCGATGGAGGGGACCCATGATAGGTCTGCGAGAGATCCCAGGATAGATGTGACTATTGAAAGACGTTGGAGATATGTCAGTCAAAAGGTCTGAAACTGTGATTCAAGAAAGATGAAATGAGTGACGATACCTTCCACACGTTCAAGAGCATTGGCTTTCTCAGCCGTCCTGACGAGCGCATACACATCGTATCCTTCATGTGTTAGCAAGCGTATCAATGGCTCGCCTCTATAGCGTGAAACAAGTGGGAAGTTTGGAATCGAGAATTGGGACGCAAAAGTTGCATCTTACATGAAGCCAGTAGCTCCGATGATGAAGACTCCAGTCCTAGATTCTCGCGAAGTCATGGCTCCAGGCTACTGGCGACTAGGTTTGGTCTGGTGGTTTCTTGGTTTTGGTAAAGTGATCAAGTTGCGAATATGATTGCGTGACAGTGCAAGTTTTTGATCCAAGCTTGCAAACACGAAGACGTAGAAGGAAGTCGGTCCAAGCATATTATTTATTATACAATCAGAGTAAAAGACAAGAAAAAACAAACTATATATTGGGAATGAATTGGCCAGAACCTTCCTGGCCAAAGACCTCATGAAGCCTTCTCGGAAGCTAATAGATGCGATGCTGTTCTACAGCCGTTATAAAATCATGAGTGGGCAGCTTTTGATCCATGCAATACTATAGACCGACAGCTTGTCTCCCATCAGCCAGCCTTTTGAGATCATCAATGACTCCAACCTCTACAGCTTTACCCTCCGTATTACTAGATTCTCGGGTATCACTCCTACTGGTCTCTATAACCGACGGCGGCCTCTGCTGATCCCAGCTTGGATCCCTCCCGCTCTCATTCATACCATACTCCTGTATAATCTCCTCATCCATATCATACGCATGCGTCCGAATAGCATAATACACAATCATGGCCGATACACCTGCAGCAGCATGTATCACAGCACCTAGTATCATCCATATCGCAACAATAAAGATTTCATTCTGCCGTATCGATGTTGCTATTGTTATACAGTCGTGTGCTTGATCGTATCCACAGCCAATTATGGCGGCGATGGATGTGCGTTTGTCGTCTGAGAGGGTTATCCATGTTGTTGAGGCGTCTGCGATTGTGTTTGATGCAATGAAGCCGAGGACGAGGTGCACGGCGACGTATACTATTGCGAGGATTGAGGAGATTATGAGGCCTATGTAAGATGCATTTGTTAGTAAAGGATTGAATCGATCAAGGAGGGACATTGTTCCTAAGCTTTACCCATAGACGACATCCGAAGGCTGTAAAAGCATATGGATGCACCCCTCGCAAAGTTTAGAGCTCCCAATACCGTCAGAGCTATCAAAACCAAAGAATCAGGCATATGCGGTTAGCATCACTTCACTTTTATCCAGCTTGCAACCACAATGTGATCATTTGTGAAGTTTCAGTTGATGACATAGATATCTGCATCCCCACACTGTAGAACAGAGAGACTGGCCTTACCTAGCAGCAAATCTTGCGGAAACAGATCGCTCTGTCCAGGGAATGGTCCCGTCCCTTCATACGTTGAGGTCGATACAATCACCATTGCAAAAGCATTGATTAGCAGCAGGGCGATGAAGAAGAAGAGAGTGAACTTGGCTAGCTGTGGATTTAGCCATGACCTCCTTGGCGCGTCTTCCTCCTCGTCTTGTTTCAACATTTTGGGTGTTTGTTGTGGTTGTGTTTTTGAAGAAGCTGATACAGGAGTAGGCTAAAGACATCAAACGAATTTCACGCCGTAAAGATGATATTATATTTACAAATGGCTTCAGATGAGCTTAAGTTTACATTAAAGACGTGGTAAAGTATGACAATAAAAGACCATAATCCAAAGACCGTTATCGAATGTCGTTGCCCTCCACCAGAAGTGGATTTCGGAGCCGTTCCAGGCGATGCAGTAGCAGACGG
Organism: Synchytrium microbalum; assembly: GCF_006535985.1. Classification (NCBI taxonomy): domain Eukaryota; kingdom Fungi; phylum Chytridiomycota; class Chytridiomycetes; order Synchytriales; family Synchytriaceae; genus Synchytrium; species Synchytrium microbalum. Next base: position 100,289 of record NW_022158382.1, read on the forward strand.
ACTAGCCGATATAGCTCCTGGATTCAGACACAGTGCATTGCTTCCAATAACGTTAAGATAGCCAGGGCAACACTGATACTTTGGGCCATAACACGTAGTTCCACAAGTGTTTGTATAGTTGAAGAGAGCTCCACTGCTTTGGTATACTATCGGGCATGTTCGTCCAGCTGGAAAACAGATTGTGTGAGTGTTGATGGTTGGCGTGTGTAAAATCGATCAGGGACTTACGACAAGACCCATACTGAGTCAGGTTATAACTCGGTGCGCAAGAGACAATGGGATCTGCACTTGTAGAGTCACACGTTATAGGTGTGTACGTCGTAATACATTGAAAGGTAACTAACCAAAATATCAACAGTGGTTGTTAGAAAAACATTCTCCTTGAAGGATCACACCGACGCTTTAACGATTAGATTGTTCAGCTAATCTAATTTGCTCACCATTTACTTGACTTAGCGTCTGATTCACAGAGCAAAAACTCGCACTATTAAGAGCCTGTTCCTGAGATTTCAAGCACCCATATTTATATGCCACAGTATCATTCGAATTCGCATTATTGGAAGGAGAATGAATTGAAAGACAGGTTACTGGGTACGCGAAGGCCGGATCTAATCATCAGAAAGGTGTTGGGATTTGGTTGAGAACCCATGCATGTGCTCAAAAACAGTCACAGTGCTGACTTTACCTGGACAAGCTTCCTTTGCAGTCATGTTCTGCGCATAGACTTGAGATATCAGCCATGCTAGTATCGAAGCTAGTATGAGTTTCTTCATTCTACTTATTGGAGGTTGCGAGTGATTCGCGAATTACTGCTGCGGCAACCATGATTTTCTAAGCCTTCTAAGATTCGAGGCATGGACGACAACGTGAATGTGGGATTTGATCCCGATGGTAACGTATAAATATGTATACGCAAATGAATGGATCGTACGTTACATATTACACGTGTTTATCTCTTGGGTCAATTCATCTTTGCGTCCAAACAATTCACAAAACTCACGACAATCACATCGTGGCTAAACGAGCAAATTATAGATAGTAAAAAGATATTACTATTTTCTTTTTATTTACAGTATGGCAAACGCTGGAATTAAGTGAAGAAAAACGTTTGAACGGCGTATATTGTATTTCCTGAGCTTGGGTAAGCCTGGGAAGGTGTTCAAAGGAGCTCCCTCTACATTTTAGCCGTCTTGCTAGCCACGCCAGCAAGCAAAGTTGGGGGTTGGAGTCCCTTAATGTTGGAAATTGTTATTGTTATGAGTACTTCAGTTATTCGTTGTTCGCTAGGGTTTTCAGCGAAGGAACCCCTGCAAACAAGTACGATTTTGGGTGCTAATGAAGTGATAGCACATTGTATTATATACGTGTCTTTCTCTTCCTCTAAATTGTCACTGTGTCCAAGCGATCTGACACAAAGAATTCAGGCAATGGTGGACAAAACACAGCAGAGAGCATACAGCCAGATCCTCTCGCTATTTGAGATTTATTTGCAAGGTAACAGGGCCCCGTGCCGGATTAAAACAAAGGAAGGGAGGACGTATCCACCATACAACGTCTTTACGCGTCCTTCAAACAGTCTATCTCTGCATGACCATTAGCTCCCACAGATACTGGTCCGTTCGAGACAACAGTAGCTCTAGTATCATCCCTATCGAAATACAGTACTATTTATAACTGAATGTGACAATGAACCGACCCTCTGTCTACATGCATACCTCAACAAGGCGAAAAAGGTAGCCATTCCAGCCAACATCAGCAGAAGAGCACACCCTGAAGAGTATTGGGCTAGTTCCGAGTCGGGATAGTATCCAGTCATGTTTGCCATCGCCATCGCTGTGGCATTCATGTCAGAGAATGGTTGAGTGCTGTATGCCAAATCACTAGATTGCATATCCTGGTGAAGGGAACAATATGAGACAGTTCGTGTCTAAAGCAACACTTTCCTGAAATCAGTCCAAGCGTCTTTTGTGGCATACCTGAAATCCCAACGCACAAGTCCCAAGCGCGACAACATATATCGCCTTCCCCAAAAACTTGTGGTACATTGAAAAACTAGCTTTATCCATTCTCCCAATACTGACTGCCGGCAGCGTAAACATGTACAGCCCAGCAATAAGTTGCAAGCTCCACAAGCACAGCATCGCAATTCCCATCCACGAGTGAGTGGAGTACGTGGTAAAGAAGGGAAACACGACTGGATCTTCAGACAGTTTCTTATAGTATACGATGGCTGTGAGTCCGCCTATTGCACATGAGAGGCCGAGGATGTGGCATGCGATGTGGAATGTCCTATTGTAAATGAATGAATTAGGATACGAAGTGTGTAATAAGAGCAACAAGAAACGTACTTTAGTACAGCATGGTCCTTTATAAACCACAGCAGCGGAGCACCAAAGGCTAGCAACGATTCTTGCATAAACACGACGACAAACAACGACATGAGGAGCGCATGCAAGCCGAATATAGACGACTCGTCAAGTCCAAGACCTCCTTCAGCCTGATAAATCCACAGGAAGAGAATAATGAAGAATATAGCGGTGATGACTCGTGGTGCTACCCATACAAGCCACGATGAGACAGAGCGGGTTTCTTGTGATGGTGGTGTTTGGGCTATCGCTCCAGCGACTAATAAGAACATGTTAACAGCCAAGCAAAAGTGACAAACAGACCTCAAATCCGTCCCAGCACTTACACGACGGGATATCCTCCGGATCCGTATACTCGCCCACACCAAACACCATATACCCAATGAACGTCCCAGCAACAGCACTCAGCAGCAACCCAACATTGAAAGTCATGATAATCAGCATCACCACCCAATGCAGCAGTGAATCCAATGCAGCGAGTAAAGCAGATGGGATGCGTCCTTTGTACCGCATCGCGATTGATGTTGATGGATCTACGATAAAAATTAAACCATGATTTAGATGCCCGTATCGACGATTACGTGCTTGAATCACAACTCAACTGGTTGGAACAACGTGGTTCCTAACATGGATGCGGAGTGCAGACAATGCGATTGTGAGAATTACTGCACCGGCATAGGAACCGGAATCCTGCACTAGCCAGCTGGAAAATAGGACATAGTCTCCGAGTCCGAAATGGAGGGCCATGATGCTCTAATACAATTCATTTTGAAGTTGTGGTGATGAGTCAGTTAAATGTATCATACAATACGATTGGTGAATGCATCCATCCATCTATGAATGGGAAAACGTGGGAGAATTACCATGGTGGAGGTAGAGTTCATTGCGTCCATTCTCCTTCAGCGAGTAGTGAAAGAATGAGAAGATTTTGCTGGTCAGGCGTTGTTACCGACAGAAAAATCGTCTGTGCGTCAACGCTTTGGAAGGAGGTGGAGGATGTGGAGACTATGTGATAAAGATGCCGATGAATGAATCAATTGCGATGATCGACGTGAATTGAAAGTGCTCACCCTGTCCCGGTGTCATCCTTTTCCTTGGTGCGCTAGAGCGTTACTTTCAACCAAGAAACTCAACACACGAACTAGAGACAAATGTTACTATAATATATGATTGTTTATTCTACGACTACATTATTTACGCGAAATTGTTGTTGTTTTTTAGAGTTGTTTTGACCGTTTTTCTCAGTTTTTTTGGAGTTGTTTCATATAATAAAACAAGCAAATAGCCAAGCCCAAGCCCATATGAAGACCAACTACAACGACAATCTACAAGCGGAGGAGAAGCTTGATTAACTTTTATCCTAAATTCCTTCCTTCCAATCAACCAAGTAGCACAATCCATAAGCAATCATACCTTTTACTCCTATATGTATAAAGTGCCATCCACCACGCTCAGTAAGCACGGGCTTTAGCCATAGAGCGTGTCTTCCTTCGTGGAGGTTCATCGGATTCATATTCATCAACCTCTATATCCGACAAGCCTTCCGAAGACCTCCTGTCCCGTTTGGCCTTTGGGATGCGTATTCTCGACACCTTTATAGAATGCACAGCAACAACATGTCGTTGCATATCAAACTTGCGAGAAAAGTCCTTGTCACATTGCTCACAGTGGAATGGTTTTGCGTTGGCGTGTTTCGAGTCAATGTGGGTTCCTAGATTATACCTTTTATGAGATTTATATGGGCACGAGCCAATAGGGCACCTAAATAGCTTGTCTGACGGCGAGCGTTCCAGATCCTTTACCCATTCAGCACCAGACTTGTTGTATACATCAGCCTTTGATATCTTTTTCGTGGCAGTTGTGGATGACGCTGATGACGAGGGTGACGAGGGAGATGACGATGAAGATGGAGTCGACGGATCCGAGTCCATTTCCCAAGACGATGGAGATTCAGGAGCATCTGTCAAGCCAGGCATACCTGAAGTTGGAGAGAACTCTCGATCCAACTTGTCTGCTATAGACTCAGAGATTGGCATACTGACATTATTTGATGTGAAGGCAGCCTGAGCAAACATACCATTTACATCTTGTGGTCGTACCAAGACCGACTCATTTGTGAGTTCAGTCAAGGAGAGTGTTTGGTGCGATACATCGGTACCAGTAGATAAGAAGTCCTTCATCATGATAGATGACATATGATACCCTTCATCATCTTCATCGTGATGGATGCTGTTGTTATCACTATTACTATTATTAACAAGCATACTGGTGTTGTCTACCTTTTCAGTATCGAATTCCCACGAGTCCTGAGCAAGCAAGTCGTCGAGGGAGAGGACCAGCGAGTCATCATATTGGTAGCTGTGGTTTGGCATCAATACAGATTGTGATGACATAGTATTATTATTCATCAAATTCTCACCAAAAGTATAAATGTCAAACCAGTCCAATGATGGCAAGTGGAGGTCAGCGACAAAAGCGTCAAAGGAGTCGAGAGACGGCTCAAATGATGCCTGGATATGATTGTCAGTAAATGATGTAGGTTCTGTAGACATTTTATATGCTACGCGGTGAATTTGTACCTTGTTGTTTGATTCTGGGTTGTTTAGCGATGGAAGCCAAATAGAGACTTCTTTTTAAGAGCGATATATCGATATCTGGGCTCTTAATGCGTTGAAGATGACGGCGAGCTCTTACACAGTCTCTTACACAGTCTCGTCTGTCGTCTTCTATGCTAAACTTTGTCGAGTTTGAAGGAAGAAGCTGGAAGAAGAGTAAAACCAGACCCATCCGTGACTGAACAGCATATCGTTTGAAGAAAATCAATAAAATTCGGTTTATGCACATAATAACATCATATTAACGCGTTCGTCACGTTCGAAACCGAGTATTATTGGCGAAAGCCCAATTGTCGAGACCGCAACGTATTGAACGAATATGGAGAGTCAACGTAAATCTGTAAGAGAAACCCTCATACAATCTGTCGGCTTCTGTCCGAAAGGTATACTTTATGTGGATCTACTCTTAAATCACTATTACATACTCTCCATCTAACATTCATCAAACATTTTAAACATTTCAGATGCAATCGGATGGCTATATGCAGCCCGAGGCTACTACAAGATAAAAGACTACCATTCATGCGTAGAATGTGTCGCCCCGGCTCTCCGTAACGAAAAGACTAGACGAGAAGCCCAACATTTACTCGCATTCTCCCTCATGCATACAAATCAAACAGAGGCTGCTGCAGGTGCATTCTTCAAGTCCGTGTCTCTGGGAAATGATACGGATTGGCAACCACTCGTAGAACTGTTTCTGGAACATCCGAAACTTCGTCTGACATAGATAGGGTAGAACGATTGTTAGATCTGTTGGACGAATGGTCAACTGGACACATAATATATAGGTCGAGAACATCGTCACCACATATACACCACCACCACTCTCTTTGTAGTTATAGTAATTTGATACATATCACACCAGCAACCAATATATTTCGTATAGATCCTATGTAGTCGTGTCTGCTGAACTTGGATTGAATGCAACTATCAAAGAACCACTTGGTGCTAAGCGACAGGTCCTGCACCCAAACTCTCCAACCGAAACACTTTCATACTTGGTGAGTATCAGATGCTATGATTCGACTAATGTACAGAGAGGACACCAAAAAACTCTATGCTATAGTAAGCAACATCGTCCGTGTTCGAATAACAGGGTCATAATCCCTTCTTCCCGTGTTGCTGATTATATCCTAGTAACGAGTAGCGGACGCTTGAGTATGGAGACATACACGTGTTGTGTCATTTTCGCCAACAAAAACTGGTTTTGCGATGAGCAAACATTAACTTTTACCTTCACGATTCCTTGAAATCTCTACAGCATAGAACTGTAGTCTTGTCACTACGATAAGTAGTAGTAAAGTCAGAGGCTGTCACAAGAGCTGCTTAAGAAGATTAATACGAGAATGTTCTTTCTTGCTACCTACCAAAAAACGTATTCTCCTGTGTATACTCCTCATCAGCATTTATTCTCAACAGTGTCCCAAAATTGTAGTCTTGAATCTTCTTCTCGTATCTACGGTGCATTTTTCAACCGTGTTAGCCACTTAACATCCCAAGCGACCAGATTTTCGTTTTTTTTAACTCTTACTTTGTATGAAACTCCCTCCATTTAGCCTTCGCCTTCTCAGACTTGAAATCATCATCAACGTTGAGTGCGTGGACGTCTAGTTCTGGGAATTCGGCTCGGAAGTCGTCGTATAGGTCTCCGTCGTGTCTAGTTTGAGAGAAGCGAGAGGTATCAGTAATGACGATCGTCGATTTCATGAGAATGGTGTAGGTAAAGAGAGACCAAGACGCTGCAATAACATCGTAAGCAGCAGCGAAAAAGTTTCAGCGAAACAAAGTTGCTACTCGCTCTGATGACGGAGATCAAAATCCCGACACTGTCCTCATTTAAATAACAAATACACCGATTCCACAATCTTCACCCTCATCCACCACAAGCTCTCCCCTCCAACGTCCTTTGTACAAAACCGTCAAATGTTAGAAGCTTACTTGGTCAATTTTAACGTTGAAGGATCAAAAGATCCAAGAAGTTTAAAATAGACTTCAGCTTGATGCATGGCCTTGACTGCCCATTGCTTTTCTATGTCTAAATATGGAAAAGAAAGCGAGACACATGTCAGCAAAAAAAGCTCGACGAAATGAACCACTAACGAGACGATGCTCTGAATCCAAACCTGGGTGGTTTTCCGCCGTCTCTGGGTCGAAGGTACTCATCTCTTAAAACTCTGCTTTAAACGATGCGAATCTAGAAATGCATTTGGAGTCGAGTTTGCACCAAACGAGCAAAAACGCAAGAAACGAGGTCTCACACCTTAACACATAAGGACGCAACACTGTTTTTGATCCTAAAACACTTTCAAAAGAATGCGATTGTTATTGTATATGCAAAACGAGCCCTACTTTCTCAACATTACAGGTATGCCATATACTACAGGCGCTGCACCATTCAAATACCGCAACGTACACGTATCTCGTGAACGTCCTACTGCCTCTGACAATGTCACGTTACGTGATTCTTCTTCTTCGTCTTCATCACCGTCCTCAGAAGAATCAAGCAACCCCCATCGTTGCAACACATCCTTTGTGAACTTGTCTATATCACGATCAGTTACGTCCCATAGATTGGCAACGAGAGCAGGACTATGATCCAGTTAAGCACATTAAGAAATTAGTTCATTCACACTTCACAGCTAAAAAAACTGATTCTCACAAGTAAAATGCTTACGATCCAGCGAATATGTAATCCAATGCTACACCAAAAGGATCGAATTCACCTTCAGCTTTCAATCTTCCAGAACTACAACCCATTAGGAAGGTGACGGCACATTGATCGAGTCGTCTTATACGTGATGGGCGAAGATATTGCTCACCACCACCATGTCCAAAGTATCTAGTTTATGGTGATTTGAGGTCTATCAGTCACAAGAAAGTCAGTATGATTCGTAATATGAGGCTTACATAAAGATATCAGACTTGGACAACCCATCTTCAAACGCTTGTTCAGTGGGAGGTTTACCAACTGTTCCCTTCCAGCTTTTGCTAATGGAACAAAAAATCCACTTCAGAAATTGATTTTGATGCATCTTGTCACGACATTTTCAAACATACCTAGCCAAAAAACCCTCAAACTCCTTCTGAGTACTAGACAAATCACCAGATGGATTCAAAACATAACTGACATTCTCACTCGACACTGCGGCCATCTTGCCATTCTTTTCTTGCACAAGGCGATCACGGAGGAAGGACATGGATGGTAGTCGAGAAACGGATCTACCTCGTAAACATGGTATTGATTCCCATGGAATCGATTGCAAGTACTTGTCAATTATAAGTATCAAATGGTTTGTGGGAGCACTGTTGGAATCCAAATTAAATGCTCCATCTTCGGAAAGTCCAGAATCGGTATCGTGATGGAATTTGCAGAGAGCATTTTTCAAGTCCTCTGTCATCTACGAAAAGGGGAGGGTGGAGGGTGAGAATGGAGGAGGAGCAAAAAACGGAACACCCTGGACTTCATACCCCATCAAGATCAACTTCATCATACTCAACACTAGCTCCTCCATACTGAATTGCATCCATCAAATGATAAATGGCATCTTCGCACGCATCATCGTCAGGTCGTGGTCCCAATCGTAACAACGACTCAACCAATCCAATATCAAGTTCAGGCATCCGTGCTTGATTTACAGACTTGGCACGTTGTGCAGCACTTGAATTCTTTCGTGATACGGCCTTAGTCAACATCTTGTTTACTGCAGCTCTAAACTCATTTATAGCATTCGAATCATCATCGTCCTCGTCAGTCTCAGGTAAGCCATCAACACTTATAAACCCTCTAAAGCCACCCAACCACACCTTTTCAACATCGTCCAACAAGTGCCGTAATCGATGATCTAGTTCTTTACGTTGCTTCCACCATGATGCTTTGCCTTCTTTAGTATCAGTGGTTTTGGCTTGCCGAGTTAACTCATTACTAGATGCTATTATAGTCTCCAATTCTTCCTTACATCCCTCAAATGATAGCTTCTCATCATCACCTTCTCTAGATGATTGCCTCCGTGTTGGCAGACGAAGTAAAGCTGGAGTACGATCATGCTCGATACGAGTCAAGTACAAATCACCACGATCCACATCAGCGGATATAGACACCACTACATAATTCGATGGCAATGGATGTACATACCGTTTGACAAAGTCATCTGTGGTCATGACCATCTCGGTCTTATACTTTTGGTAGAGCAAACTATTACGACTCTTGTCTTTGAGATCTAAATTACACGATACAGATGGCCACGGTACAATCGAAGACTCGGCCTTACGTCTCAACAAGTCCATGAATTCACGTCTCGCCGTTAACCCCAAAGACGAATGCAATAAGGCAACAGCTTCTGCTGCAACTTCTTTTGGTTTTGATACGGGTCCTTGTAAGCCTAGATACGATGTAACTATCGACAATAAAGCTTGGCCATGAGATGTATCATGAACGAGTTGTGGTCTTCCACGTTCTCGAGCTGCTTGACCTGCCTCCTCTAGCATTTCGTCAACTTCAATTGCCAACGAAGACAATACCGCAATATTACGATTCTTGGATGATTTTACTTTTGATAGACTCTTGCTAGGAGTTGCTACATTAACGGGTGGTCGAGATGGAACACACCACGGTAGCGAGAAGGCTATTGTAAAGATAAGGTTCGAATAATCTAAAGTAAATATATCGTCCCTTCTTAAGTAAACCGGATGTACTCACCAGAGTCACCAAACATGTCAAACAATGGACCACCAGTTAATTGCGCGACGAGCTTACGTAGTCTCAACTTTGCTCGAGTTACTGAGCAATCTGGGGCTTTAATGACACAGTCATTTGCATCAGCAATCTTTTGCTCTGCTTCACCCAGATTGCCAAGCTCTCCTAAAACCCAACCTATTCGAGGAAAAAAGAAACTGATTTAGCGAAGCGAAAAATGACCAGACCACAAGTCCCAATACTCACCAACTCGAGACTGCACCTCACTTTTGACTGCAGCCAATATAAAAGCTTCATGGTCAACTACTCGGGAACGATGTTAACACAAATGCAAAGAGCCATCAACCGCGAGCATCAATATACTTACCCTTGACAGGACTATGATATAAGTTACCCTTGGCAGGACTATGATTATTCATTCGAGGACTTGAATGCCGCGAGCTCATAGGGGTTGAGGATCGACGAACATGTCCAGAGTGACGTTTGTCTGGCGTTCTAAAGTTAGAAAGACAATCAGCGAATTGATCGTCCACAATCAAAGACGAAAAGAGCAACAAAAGTATTCAGTGACATACCCAAAATCAAGTTCTTCCGTCACCGATTGCGATCGAATAGCGTCATCAACACAATGTTCAGCTTCATTGTATTCTAGCAATGCTTCATTCAAGTCACCTGAACGATACTTTAAATCACCACGAACGACTTTTGCCCATGTGGAATCTACGATTGAGATATCCAAAAGCATCTGAAAAGTTTCATATTGCAAAAAAAACTCAGATTTCAAGATGAATGACCATGAATGAGACCTGCGAAACTCACCGGTACTTGACGCTCCAACCCATTTATAATCTGCATTTCAGAGTCTTCCAATCTAGCTCGTCGTAAATCAACATCACCAAGTGCAACCAAAAAGGCACTCTCGGCCAGACTGGATTGCACACGTTGAGAGAGTGACAATCCTCGTCGATACACATATTCAGCTTCCAGAGGTGATCCACGAATAACATACAGGTGGCCCAACGAGCGATATAACGATAGGAATTTCTAAAAGCGAAACAAGGGATTAATCACACATCCTGAATGTTTAAGACTTTCACTTTACCTCAACCAGCTCCCATTGAGATCCTTGACACAGGAACGAATCAATACCACTCTCTGCCTTGCCATCATCATCAGCAACGTTCGATGCTCGACCACACGCTCTCAACAGAATCTTGATTGCAACGTCCACATCTTGTAGAGCATTTCCAACACTTCCTGCTGCAAGAGCTAATGACGATCTGACCCAGTATGCCAAGCTTTGCAGAGAATCTCGACGAGATTTGGAAAGGTTAGATGATTCTTGTATCTCATCGAAGATAGTAGATCTGCAGGAGAAATTATCAATCACCTGTTTTTTGCATTTCGAGACCAGATATTGTTTTTGCTTACCCTTTCTTGAGATTGCCAATAGCACACAGATAGTTGGAATACGAGAGACGCCATCTCATACCAGCTTCACCGAAATCAGGCGAGCTTTTACAACTTGGTGTTTCCATAATCTTTCTGCCATTCACCAAAGCTAGACCAGCTCGTCCCGTAAATCCAACAGAAACATACACAAAACCCATCTCGGCAAGCACCAGGAGCACATCTAAGATTTCACAAATATGGTATGAACACGACGGTGCTCTGTCGGAACTGTCCAGCCAAAAAAAGATAGTGCTGGAGATCACATCACCTGTTGCAACAGTTGGTGCGTTCCTAAGAGATGCCACACGTAAAAGTAACCGAAGTGCAAATATTCGATTCAGAGGTTGTTCCAAAACTCCAAAATAATCAGCGAGAGATCCTGCGAGAGAGCGACAGTGAGGAAAAATCAGACCCAGACCTTCCGCACACGTGCATAATACCGAAGTGGCCAACTTACGAATACTATAGTAGGTAGATTCAACATTCCGAAAATAGTCAAGAGCTTGCGAGACATGAACTCGGTCTCCTAAAGGAAAACAATCGTCAGACTGATGTATTTTTTGCGCTTTGATTGTGAGTACTTACTCTTCTGATATGTTGGCACACTCTGCAATAATGTAGACCACAGATGTAATGCATCTCGGAATGGTTGAGCAGCGTATTTCCCAACCGAGTTCAACACTGTGCCATAATAAGCATTGGCAATGGCTAAATCATTCGAGACTTGTGCTTCGAGATTTGGTTCTTCTCCCAACTCCTAATATCAACAAAGTTAGATTTGACAACGCCACTAATTTGCAGGGGGAAAAAATACAAGAAAAGCACCTGGGATTGCAGTAGCGCTATGGCCTCCTTGATATGTACTATACAACTATTGTTGTCTTCCTTTACTCGTAAAATTCGAGCTCTTTCCAGCAACGCCCTACGAACTGCAGGTTAACAAACAAATGTATATTGATTCTTACGTTAGTTTTTGCCTTACCTTGATCGTCGAACAGGATTTCGAGTCTCTGAATATTGTTCCAACAACAAGTCCATCAACTTTGTTTGAGCGAGCAACGTGCTCGAAGACTGAGATAGACTCTGTGCAATCTTAATCTCATATTCAGCAATAGCAGAGACATGCTGATTGAAATATCGTTGATTCGTTTGGGATATATACACGCCTGCACGAACGAGACGTTCCAACAATTTAGTCAAGAGTTCTGGTCGTGGATATTTACCGGGAAATAGTATGTGCTTTTCAAGTTCGGCGTAAGTACGTATCGGAAGAGCAAGTATTGCTGCTTGTGTTGATTCCATGGCAGCCTAAGATAGCACTGTCAATACATGTTCAGAAGTGGAATTTTTTATACTAACCGATTGATCGGACGATGACGCATGGCATGTTGCTAAAGCATCCAACCTCCTAGCCACTTGCGTTTGCAGCTCGTCATCACCAGGAACTAGTTGCTGACACGTTTGTAATGCTAGACACGACAGCTGGAAGAGTTTCGATGCAGTTTCAAACTCTCCACTTTTATAGCGACTGCCACCAAGATTATACGACGTAGATGAGATAGCACGTAGGCCATCTGGATAATCAGAAGAGACTGCCAGTGCCCGATCGAGGTAACTGTATGCTTCTGAAGGACACACACGAGCCAAAGCATTCAACATCTCAACAAGCAGTCGATCAAGCTTGGACAGATCGACTGACGGTGGTGCGTCACCCTGCAAGGTTTTTACTCAATTTTTTGCTGTTACAGCATTGCCTCTCAAAATTGCATCCACTTACACTATAAAAGCTCTTCCATGTATCAAGCAATTCCGTCAGAGCATCAAGCAATAACATACTAGCAGACCCTGCATCTCCTCCCTTCATGATCGCCCTTCTCAATCCATCAATGGCACGAACTTGATTTTTGATGACCCGAGTCTCATTCAATGATGATATGACGTCCTGAAACACGGCAATTTCTGCTATTATGTTACAAGCCTGATTATCATCCCATTTCTTCTTTGTTTCAAAGTCCAAGAGAATGGCTTCTATATTGAATGCCAACAAATGTCCTAGAGCGGGAGCGGCCTTCTGTCCATCTAATCGAGATCTTGCATAGTCGAGTGTTGTCTTGATGTTGGCGTGGATTCCAGCCTGAAGCAAAAAAAGGTATGATACCAACTTCAAATTGCAATTGACACTTCATTACACACATACTCGTTGACCATTGACTAGCCAATGTTCACACCACATCATGAAATCTACTTCGATATGTCCATTATGAGGCAATAACTGACTCAATGAAGCAACAGCTTCGTAGAATGCATGCAGCACTTTCATAAGCTTTGCGTCGTCTATATATGTATTACAAGAATCAGCGTGGACTTTACATACAAACTCCTTCAAACCCGGAGACTCACCTTTACAATGTTTTTCAAACGCCATTCCAAACTTGTAGGCATGTTCATGAAAATGACTTGCCGTACAAGACGACGTCATGACATAGAAAGTCAATGCCAACTCTCGTAGTCTCAAAGCTAGCGAAGGATCTATACCTAGAAAGTAAGACCCAGAGTCAGCAAAGAGGGCACACAGAGACGCCACCATGTACCTAGATACCTGGATCTGTCATGGAAACACGATAAAAGAATCTGTACAAACAATCTGCTTGTCGTGATCCAGCTGCAGGGTCTAGAGCACGAAGCCTTTGACACCAGTGATGCATACCATATGGCTTTACGATGGATGTACATAGATTCTAGATGAAGATAAACAGTTGAGTACCTCGAGGTAAAAAAACCGAATAGATTTACTACCAATGCTGTCGTACCTCGCTTTTACCACGTCGACCATCTCCCAACCAGCAACGAGTAGCATTATATAGACATACAGAGAGTATTGCAGCTAGATTAGGATCTGAGCTCTCCACTTGAAATGTCAAACAATCGTCCTGTTTGGTCTCCTCCTTCTTTGTTTGGACAACCCTCCGAGTACTCGTCTTTGATGATGGTGGTGTCGACTTGGTTTCGGTCGTTTTCATTATAGATGACTTTATACATGCCAAAAATTTGAGAGCAAGGTCGTACTATCGATAAATTGCGAAAGGTTTAGGAATGTGGCCAAAAAAACACCATCACAATGAGTGTGTTTCTCACATGGCCGAGATCCGTCAACCGAGTAGCAATATTAGAGGTAGTACGTTCCACTTCAAGTATTCCTTTACCAGAATCAGCGCCAGACTTGTCCAAAGTCTGAATAGCGACAATGCAAACATCCGTTATACTGTTCACCACCAATTCTGGTGCTTTACTAGTAGTCGATGACGATGATGCAATAGTAGGCTTCTTTTTCACACTAGCTTTGACAACATTGCTCGTTGTAGTAGTGGCTTCATTCCTCATACTAGACTCCTTCTTTGGCAGTACAGCCAATACCTTTACAGCGTGTGCCAAAATCCTCAATGCCTGATGTGGTAGTTTCTTGTCGGCGACATCAGATCCAGGTCTAGAGTTTTCCTTGTTGGATTTAATGCGAGTTGAGACACTAGTTCGTGGTGGTAGAGAAGCCTTTGTTATAGTTGGTTTTGGTCGAATCGTCGTCGTTGATGTTGATGCAAGTAGGGATTCTTTTAATTGTTTGGCTGCTTCCACGGCCGTAGATGCGTCGCCGAGTCTGGCTAGAAGTGCTTCCATGACGAAATATTTAGTGCATTCCTATGTTGGTTTAATGGGATCTATAGTCGTAAGCTGCGAAATGGGCGCTTGATGTTTGGAGTGTTGAGGAAGTTGAAACAACCTGCAGCGGGTTAAAGCACGAGCTCTGGAAGTGATTTTGCTATATTTTGCGATACATTTGCACGTGAAAACGCGTAAAAACCTTATTCCAGACTACTTTGAAGTCTACTGATGATCTCCTGGTCAATAGTCAAACGACGATGGCAACGGTCGAAAGTCCGACGATGCATCCTCTGTCGGGTATCATAGATCTAGAAAAGTATCCATTGCATGCTCCTGAGTCGTCCGCCTATAACGCTCTGATTGAAAGGACCAGGAACGGCTTCACATCAAATGGCATTGCCGTGTTGCCCAAGTAAGGCGGTCTTTGATGTATTTTGCATTCTAAACGTTTCTAATCCGCATTATAATGTAGTTTCTTGCTTCCTGGTGCCGCTGAAAAGGCCTCTCGAGCTGCTCTTGCTCGATTAAACAAATC
Organism: Synchytrium microbalum; assembly: GCF_006535985.1. Classification (NCBI taxonomy): domain Eukaryota; kingdom Fungi; phylum Chytridiomycota; class Chytridiomycetes; order Synchytriales; family Synchytriaceae; genus Synchytrium; species Synchytrium microbalum. Next base: position 115,607 of record NW_022158382.1, read on the forward strand.
ACATCGCAGTGATAACTCACACCCGGCGTATGTCCAAAGGTCTACTTATCAAATTCAAGCCCATATACTCATTGCTATCTACGCAGTTGGCTGATGCCGGAAGCTGAAGCAATGGACGGTTTGACCAAAGGACACTCCTCAAAAACACTGGTCGCCTACGATGAGATCGAAGCTGATAACCCCATGCGAATTGTATACGAGTGGGACGCTACAATCAAGTTCTTAGAAGACGTACTTGGTAGTGGAAAGATGTATCGTACTGCCGATGAACTTGGGGCATTGAACATCCATGTCTATGAGCATGGCGACGAGCTCAACTACCACTTTGATCGTGGCGAGGTACGATTTGGAGGGCCGTTTTCGATATGCTCACGACCGTCTGTCGCTTACGGCCTGTCTTGACATAGTTCGCAATCACATTGCTCCTATATCCGGCAGCTGAAGGAGGTGAATTCCAATACACACCACCAATAAACCGATCCTTTCCTACTCCAAGCCAGCAAGAGTTGGATCTAGTGGAAGCCATAGTACAAGAGAAGAGACCAGATATGGTGTTTACTCAGCCGCTTGGTGTAGGTGATTTATGTCTTTTTAAAGGAAGACAGTCTCTGCATAGAGTGACACCTGTGACAAAGGGCAATCGTGTCTTGTCAGTCTTGAGTTATGAGACGGAGCCAGGTGTTGTGCTTAACGCCTACACGCGTGAGAAGTTTTTCGGAAGGCTGTAGATGTAGTTGTTCTTTTTGGTAGTAGTAATAGTAAATCATTGACCTCCCGAATGCAATTAACGACGAGAATCTCACAGTTGGATTACTTTTGAGGCTTTCTATATATGAGGAAGTTCTATGTAGCACCAACTATTACTATTTTACCATCTATGCTAATTGAAAATTACGTCGATTACAATGTCCCGATCAGTGAGGAACAAATCAAAGTGGTGGTGACACCCTCTTCATTCCACAAGCTGCCACCAACTGCTTCCATGTTGTTGGTGTCCACGCTGGCTTATATTTGGCCTTTAGAAATAGCTTCCTGCTTTTCACGTTCATACTTTTCCGACAGACTTCGGAAAGACTTGATGCTCCTCTCATGCTCTATAGAGAGCAGCGACAGCTTCTCCAGCGTAGCTTGATGCTCTACAAAACATATGTTTTAAAAACTGACACTTTGATCTCGAGACACGAACAGACAGACCTCTCGTGACAGCTGCCTCTCTCTTGCTGGCTTCCAGCAGATCTTTAGCAGCAACGGCCTTGTTATGTTCGAGCGTTTCCGACAGCTTATCTACAGCAGTTTGATGCCGTAACGACACATCATTGAGAGCACTCAACATGCCCTCCAGATCCACCGCAGCGTGCTGTTTCAACGAACCGCCGTTGAGCGTGTCTGAATTGTTCTTTTCCAGTGTTTTAAACAGCTTATCTAGAGCAGTTTCATGCTTTAAAGACACAGCATTGAGAGCATCGACCTTGTCATCGAGATTCTTCGATATTTTATCCAGAGCAATTTGGTGTTCGACTGAAGCATTGTAAAGAGCCTTTTCCTTGTCGATTTTATGCTCACTTTTCAGACTGACAAGGGCTTCTTCCTTCTCTGCTTGAAATTTGGCGGCCTGAGCTTTCAACACAGCAGTATTGCGCCATGACTGGTAATACGAGCCTATTGCCAATAGACGCCGACTCAATCAAATAGCCTTTCATGTCCACAATTCCAAACATCTGAAGTTACCAGCAAAGAACCATATGATGGCAAGTACAGGTCCCAAAATAACGGCCAAGACGATAGCCGTACTAATTGTATAATTTTTTTATCAATCATTGAGTAAACTGCTAGGTGAAAGCGGCAAGAGAAGACCAACTCACGTCGGAAATTGCTCTGATGAACCGGAGCTTGTAGATTGTGCGAAAGCTGGTGTAAACAAGCCCATACAAGTCAGAGTAGCCAAGGCAATTTCCAAGGTATTGAAAACCATATCGAGAGGTTGAGATAGCCTCTCTTCTAGTAACTTGCTTCAGGTCCAGGCGAAGGAATGTCGGGATTTGGAATTTTTGGACGCGTCCATTCTTGATGTAGAGAATGTAGAGCACTAAATTGATAACGGAAAAAAGGCCGCTTTCGAATCGCGTAATGGATTGCTTTTGACACCATTTCTACTACCCTCGATTTCAACAATAGAATTGTTGAAAACAGCACCTTGAACTTCTAAACATCAATACAACAAAGACTTCAACAAAAATGGGTAACGACGGCCTATAGGACAAAGTGCCAGGCATCCAGGCAACTATAGGTCTGACATGTAAGCATGGAAGGTTTCTCCGTTCACCAAAGCGAAGCTTCATCAGATATGGCAACAAGTACTGTTGCTGTTAAAGAGACGCACCACGTACCACTATCGTCTGCAGTGGATAGGGACCCCTGCCAGAAATGGTCCATGAACACGAGATGCTGAGCAGCACAGCGCTGATGGTTCGTGCCTCAACACCTCCACCTTCGTTTTGCGCTGCATGGGCTCTGTGGGTAATTGAGGTCAACGCTTCTTCGGATTGCTGGTCTTGCTGAAGAAGCCTTGGCGAGCGAAGGAGGTGGAGGTGCCACGAAAGTGGTTGGTTGAAACGAGGTGTCTGGGTGTCTGGTCTCTTAGGCCATGTGGGCATAGACTGTCCCAACGCCCGTTTGAGAGACACAGACGGCCTATGTAGTATAACCTTGCACCCTTTGTAACGCATTCATAAAGTATTATATTCAATTCATACACACATGGAATTTGACTGAATTTTCGGTACTAGAGGTCTCCGTAAGAGAATAATGGTAAAAACAAAACTCTTGCATTAGTCGACGTTCTACGAAACCAGACCACATAAGGAGCATGATTGAACTCATATCCTGCTATATATGAGCTCGTTTTCCTCTTAGATGGTAACGTGAAACTCTCCAAAGCTTCGAAATGTTATCAGCACACATCACCGCCGACCGAATTCCATAGCCCATCGCGTGTCATATGACTGGAAGAGAGTCTGAATATCTCGTACGAGTAGTATAGACACGTGGCAGCCCTGAAATTCCAAGTTTACTTAGTCCATGATGGGCAAACGCGAAATCTTGGGCAAAAGTAGATTGATGTCACATATTGGCACGATTTCGACGTTTTGTTTCGCTCGGAAAAGCACTATAATAGCAATTCATTGAGTTAGATATCTCATAACTGTGCAGAACTACCATCCCAGTTCAAGCCTTACAAACAGCCAAAAAACATTCCAACAACCCCATCGCATACCAAACCAACAACAATGTCAGCAGCTACAAAAGCCGCCGATCTCGCCTTCAAAATCGTCGGCGGTGGCCTCATGGTGTTTACGCTTGTTGGAACTCTGAATAGTATTGCGACGGTTTATGATGTCAAACAAAGGGCGGATAGTAGGCGGTCTGAAGCTGTAAGTCAAGGAACTGGGTTCAGTAGTCGAGGCGTCTATGTAGCTTGAAGCCTGTTTAATTAACTGCTGGATTTGTATGTAGGAGCAACGACATCAAATGAGCGAATTTGCATCGGAGGGGCAAGTACAGGCTGCTGCTGTCCCTGTGGAGAAGCAATAATAGGTTTGGACGAATGTGTTCTCTTTACGTGACGGTGGTTCGTTTCTGATTCCTATTTTCGATAGATCCAACCTGAACAAAAACCATCGCATCTCAAAAACATCAACACCCTTTTTGATTGTTTTGTATATTATTGGAAATCAACTGCAACCGCCACATAGAAACATTAGTTTACTCTTATGACATTTCTTGAAGTTCAAGAGCTCTGTTGTAAAGAAAGTTAGGTTGAATCAGGTTGCGTCACCGGAAACACAAACAGGACTTACGGCTCTGACTCCATTCTCGCTGGACGTGGAGACTCTCCCGCTCGGCCCGCTCCAACATGTCGTGCAGACCCCGTTTGTGAGAGTCGTGAAGCCTCCATCTGGGAGAGCTTGCCATCTGGATTTATAGCTGCTGCGAATTTCTTGATCATGATGCCGTAGGTTGCTATTCGGAAAGAGAAGAAATTATTAGCTGAAAAGTTCGTTGGGCGAACCAGATTGGAGAGTCAAGTCGTGTACCTTGCATCAAAGCAATCTAAAAGAATGTTGTTGGGTGAGTCCTTGCCCAAAAAAAAACACATTCTGGCCTCGTATCTCACCTCACTGAGCATAGACAGCTTATCCGAGTACCCTTGACCAGACACATCAAACTTGAAATCTTTTGCATCAGTCATCATCTTCTTCATGTTCTTCAATGGTCGAGAAATGGCGATTGACATGATTGTTGTAGCGAGGATTGCAACCACACAGATGCATGCTGCAACGATTGCAGTGTTTCGTTGAGCTACTTCGCCGCCAGTGTATACGTCCCCTCGTGGTATGGCTATGACTACTAGCCATCTGTTGACAAGAGAGTACTGATATTAGCTAAGGGTGAAAAAGAACACCGGCTTTTTTTTTCCTTACGCCAAATTCGATCTTTGAATCCACTTCGCGTCCAAGAATACGCTTCCAGTGGTTGTGGTTACAACTGCTGAGAATCCTGAGCTGGGAACGCTGGCTAACCCACCAAACAATTGGGAAAGATAGTTTGATGTGTCCTAAAGGAGCAAAAAACTCAGCCACGGCAATTTCTTCTATAATAAACAATTCACTTACGGCAATCACAGAGTTAGGACTAGATATAGCAGTGTACATGCTAGTGCCATAGTTCACTTGAGACGCGTTTGCACTTGATGATGAGACTATGATTTTGGCAATGGTCAAAAAAGCCACCTGAAACCCAGTCGCTTGCTATAGACCAATATTTCACTCACTCATTTGACCTGCAGAGTTCACAACATAAACCACTGCATTAGGAGTAACTGGAATGGTTGCCAAAGACCTTTCCAACCAAGTCACATCCAGGCCAATCCATGCTGTAAAGGTATAGAATCCTGCTGAGTAGTTTCCGTATGGCTGGTTGTAGTATGCGACACGGAGGTATGGTACTATTAAAAATCTATACTGTGAGACAGTGGCAAAAAATCCGTTGCTGCCATCAACATACAGTACGCATTGTACCCAGTTCCATTAGCACTGGCGGTAAACAGTGGAGTACTGCCCCAGAATGATGGCTATATGTACGTGAGAAGGCTGACGACGACGCTTGATGTCGAGAACGTACACAATACATACTGTTTGTGCATATCCAGAGATAGAAAGCACTTGGTTGCCATGGTATGGCCCATTGTAGGTGGAAGACACAGTCCCCTAGAGCAAAAAACCCGTCACTTCTCGTAAATACACCCCAACGTGAAGAGGGAACAACTTGAACATACGATACTGGCTTGATAACTGAGGTCCAAAGCTGAGTCAAAGCACTTTACAATGTATGTTCCGGCATTGTATGTTGTCGAGTCAAAGTAACAGACTAAAAATGTATTCGAATGAATGCCTTCAACAACGAACACAGATGTCAAACGGGTTTCGTACATGTGTTGTTTTGACGTCCCCACATTAGTCCAGAGTTATCTAAACAAAGGCAGTTCAAAAGAAGCAAAACGCAAAAAAACTACTCATCTCGCTACTCATCGTACCTCCAATGTACGTCCCAACAGTCTGACACGCAGGCATATTAGCACAAGCCCGATACATCAATCCCAGAACACTGCTAGTCCCAGTAACAGTTCCCAGATTCAAAGATGTTGTGCCGGTTGACTGTACCGATGAGTCTTGGTTCATGAATGCGTAATAGTTTGGCTGTTCTGTCATGGACGCCAAACTTGATTCCAATTGGGTTAGAGTGTTTGTGACTAGATGTAAAAACGAGCGAGTCAAATACGGAATAACTGGTGCCAAGTAGGTCGGGATACCACGTACGGTTTGAAGCGAGACGTTGCAGCGAGTTAGATCTGACTGATCCTGACATTGAATCTAACGATGTAGATGTGGAGGACTGGCTGACCAGACCGACTACAAGGCCGAGACCACCGGCGATACAAGCGACTTCCACTATATCATGAATATTTTATCAATTTCAAAGTATCATTTTGTTGCTGCTCTAAATTCTTGGCAGTCTGACTGTGAAGCAAGACGTGCCAAATACTCACAGATAAATACGGCCCATATCGGGATCTTGAATCCTGAAGGTCTTGAACCCAGTCTATTACGAGATGCACGGTTTAGACGCAAGATCGTAATTCAGGACGAAATTTCAAATGATTTAATGGCAAGTGTTGTAGATCTTACCGCGATTTCACAGCATCCGTATCCGACATCATTTTATCTACCTGATCCTTTGATGAATGACGGTCTTAGGTTCTTCTTTGTCTTCTTGAAATTCGGTTTGCCAATTCCTGCGTAGCAACCATCAGACGAACGGAAACTTTTGTAAGGGCGAAGAGGGCATCTATATTGGCCACTCATGGCTGCCTAAAATTGATATTTAAATTAATTGGTACTTTAAGGTAAGCTATCTGCTCCATCCTCGTTTTCTTTCTCAAATGCTCAATGAAGAAAAATCAGCATACAAAATATCTCTGAAATCAAGCATGTTGATACCTTCATTTATTAAGTTTCAGCCTTGTCGGAGAGCATCTTTTACTTGATTACGTTCTTAATACTCGTATGGGTTTGATGACTGACATCTTGAACGTTTTGTAGGTAAGAAAAAAAACACAGCGGATTACCCTCGAGTTCATCGACTGTTGGATACGATGACACTATTTGACGGGCGGACAGACAAGGCGCATTGTGTACAAATTATGTGTCCTTATAATTATGTTGAATGTCAAGTTTTTCTGATCCTCTTCTTTGGATGATGTCGTTTGGGTAAGCCAGCACACACATCAATGGACTAATCAAGACCTCATCATTCTTGGCAGGATATGCAACAAGTGGTATCGAATATCCCATCTCTGTTTGCTGCTTCTCGTCCTGAGCTAGAGGCGCAAGCTAGAGAAAAAGCTCACAAAGGTTGGCATCACAGCGTTCAACAATTTGTTTTCTGTTCACACTCCTAACATCCTTCCCACACCAGCCACTGCCGAAGTATCAGACCTGACAACCCATCTCTTCAACGAATCATCACTCGGCCTATATCGTATACACGAGAACGTCCACCGCCGAGTTCCACAGCTAGTCCGTGATAGACGAGAATTGAAACTGATCAATGATTTACTGACTAAAGCAAACAAGGATTTGGTTGAAGCCAAGGAAATCACATCCTCCTTGAAGGATATTACGGCTTTTCACGATTCGCGGCAACTTATGATGAGGATTGTAAGGGCTTCTGATAAGAAGGCTTCAAGATGAGTACTGTTTATTCAGAGGGATATATCTGTGGTACAAATTAATGCGGTGTCTCTCAGTGCCTATTGTGTAAATTGTAACTTTGTGAAAAGTAATAGATGTAGACAGTTTTCTAACTTACCCCTAATCGGTGTGTGCGGTTTGCGATTTGGTATTCTTCGGCTGCAATCATATCGATAAAGGCATTGCTAGTAGACGTTGTTTAGCTCTTGAACGGTTGAAGTTGAGAGTTTGAAAGTAAACTCACATGGACGGATAATGTACAATGGAAATCTCATTCCACCACAGAATCCCATCTCTTAATCCTCGACTATCATGCTGTCCGGCAGCTGGAGGTACCACATTTCCAACCAATTTCGCGTTTCCTCCCCGTTTTGCAGCTACTGGATTGAATGCCTATAACAAAGAACACTGTCAGAGGAATACTCTCATTGACAGGAATGCTGATCTCACTCACCTGTCCATATTTATAGTACTGGGCTTTGCCGTCCGTCAACGACGTGAAATTCAATAGGTTGAGCATGGTGATACTGCCCGGATTCTTAGGTGTGAATCTGGCAGCGAATTCCAACAACTCAGGAGAGAGCTCCAAGTTCTTGCTACTATCTGTCGACGGTTTAGGCAGAGGCCCGATTTTGGGATGAGGTTTGGCTTGTAGCTCCTTGTTTCGTTCATCATATGTATCGAGTAGTCGTGAAGGAATCTACAACCGTGAGGAACATCGAAGTTTGTTCCAAATCATTGCATTAATGTGCCATCATTAATCACTCACACCAACAGTAATGCGATACGACTGCAAGACACCTTGCATCACATTCGTCTCCAACGATTGAACGCCATCAACCAAGACCATAACATCCCATTTCGTTCGATTGATGTAGTCGGAATCGATGACTTCGGTTCTGATGACTTGGAAGTGGACTTTGGACGCAACGACGATCTTTCTGCCTGATGATTTTATGGCGTCGAGGGTTGATTTGATGTTGGTGTCGGCAGAGTCCTTGGTGGGTTTTAGCTGGAGAAGGTATAGGCTCAGGCCCGGCATAGTCGAGTTTCTGAATGGGGAATGTTAGTAAGGGAGGGTTTGAAACAGCTTTTGGGTTTGCAAAAGTAGAGGTTCAACATTAGGTAATTCGTGGATTTGATGACTCTGCATCAGCAGTGGGCACCAGTGGAAAACAAAGGGTAAAACTCACGTACTTGAGGTCCGAAGAAAGCACTAGTCGCCTCCTTGTCTTCTTATTGAACGTTGGTGTGCTTAGTCAGAAGGCAGTTTGGCTCAAAATGTTGCCGGACGACAAGATAGACGTGATCAACTTTTTGAGCGTTGAAAATATCTGGCCTATACGCTCTTCAGTCAGTTCCTGCCCTTTTGAACGGTGTCTTGCTGCAACTTAAAGTCGGAACTTCAGACGTAAATCTGTGGGAGAACCGAAAACGTGATAGAGCACACAAAAACTGATATTATGAGAACTTTGAGTCCTCCGGTGACTTTCGCAGAGGCATGAAACTGCATCGAGAATTGCAGGTAGACTTGAATGTCTATATACAAAAGAGAAATTCGTGTTTGCGGCCTTTTGCAATTCGCACAGGAAAAGTTTCATGGCTTCATGGCAGTCCATTGAGTGGTGACGTAATTTGCTCATACACCATCAAATAAAATCCCTTTCATGTTAAAGCGACGCCTATCCGATTACGCGATCTCACACCGCGTGTAATGACAAACAAGATGCTATTGCGAGGGCAGCTATAGAAACTGAATGGCTCTCAATGTCATGGCTTCCACATCGTAAACATCGTGGTATTAGGTAGTACACGAAGCTCGATGCATGGAGATTGCCTTGGTGCAATAGAAAGGGCAGGTGATTATGAAAATTGCAGATGCAGGGTCCAATTGAATCCGCATCAGTCTCTATCCAATAATTGCTCCATATATCGCGATACTTCGTGCAAACTCATAGCAGACTCATAGCAAACTCATAGCAATAGAATTTGTAATTTCATCATCCATCGTTCGGACCACCATTACGGGTCCAACGCTTGCGACCACGATGTTTTATCTCCATACCAAGCGGCGAAGACATACACGTTCGTTTCAGGTCTTGAGATGCAAGATATCGTGTCAGAAGTCATCACATGCAGCAATTGGTCGCTGACCCGAAAACGTGTTGGACGCAACAGGAGCCACTTGCGTGTAAGTTCAAAGGGCGAAAGACTTCCATATGAGCATTCCGTTATATCTGCACTGCCATGGTGGCCTATCGCCCGACGTAACCAAAGGAAATAAGAGTTGCGTACCTTCGCGATTCCAGCGAGAACCTCCACAGATCTCAACCACAGCGAGCTTTCCATGACCTTTTGATGTAAGGCTGTATTTTTGATTACTCTAAATGCGGAATCGAAAACTGTAATGCGTCCTTGGATGGAAATGGATGTGCTGATGAGCAAGCACCGATTTATCGATTTTGCAGTAAAACACCACGAGCAAGTCAATGAGCAACCTTAAGTAAGAGAAGGTATCGTATTTAAAGTGGCGACTTGATACAGAGAATCTGTATATACCTCTATAGAACATTGTTTCGCGAATGTAACAGAATTCGGGATTTCCGTTTTGCAACGTCACGCTTGACTCCCTTGTCTCACCCATTACAACTTTATCAACTCTGGCAATTTCGTGGTCAGTCCGTAGCGGGAGGACGATATCATAAAATGGCAGCCATGACGCAACTTGCCAACAATTGGTTCAAGCTTGTCAACTTTAGCTCGGACTACATTGGAGAAACTGGGACCTTTATGTTGGCATAGTAAGTTGCCGAACCGAGATCACGCAGAAACAGATCCTAACCACGTTCTAACTATGTTTTCTCACCCAGTTTCGTCCTCCGTAAATCAATCGCATTCGTAATCGGCAGTATATTCGATTATATAGAAATCAATGGATACTGCCAGGACTACAAGCTTCAACCACACCGTGTCATCACACCGGAAGCACGAAAGAAAGGTGAATGATTGTTGAAGATTCGACAGTTACTTTCATATAGCTCCAAATCTATCCGTTGATATTAACTGCACATTCCACGAAAAAAGCATGGGACAGATTCATGGGACCACAGGCCATTATCGGTACCTTATTGATTGATTTCCCCATAAGCTATTCGTTTTACGCTACGTTGAAGTATATGTACAATTTTGACGTCAGAGCAAACCCCAATGATTTCGTTTGGTGGGATACTGCACTGAGGGTTGCCGCTGCTATCGTGAGTACCATGTCGGCCAAGTTCGATTTGGGTACATAGACGTCTAATATTTCCTTGTTTTTAGTACATCGATGACATCTGGTTGTTCTGTATGCATGTGCTGTTTCACAAAGTGCCATTCCTTTACAGGTTTGTTGGGAAACGCGAGAATTGAGCAATCAGGATTGCTGTAACCAACACACATCCATTTGTAGGATGAATCATAAATACCACCACACCAATACCTCTTGCAGGCCTCTGATATGCACAAACACGATTGGTTTGGGTGATGTGCTCTTCCAGGCTCAAGCTGGAAACATGGTTGCCGTCTTATTAACTCGACTGCCATTCCACGCCTTCTTGATATACTCCTTTTGCGTGACTTATATGGGGTACATGATACACTGTGGATATGAATTGCCATTTGAACCATACACAAGGATGTGGCCTGCGTCGGCCTTCCATGAGGTATGTAAATGCTAAATAGGAATTAGAGGTTGAATTGTACTGACTGATTCTCGGGTATTAGCACCACCATCTCTCATTCACACAGTCATACCAAGCTTACTTGCCAGGCCTTGACTATCTGTTTGGGACAGACAAGGCGTTTTGGGAGTGGCGTGCACGGTTGCGAGATCCCAAAACAGGGAAGTGGCATGCACCGAAGAAATGGACCCCGCCAAATGATGATACGACAGACCAACAGGCGTCTTTGATTGTCGATAAGGAGGAGTAGGTGAGTAAATCGGAAATTTAGTATAAAAATGAATAAACTTGTAAGTTGTTTGGAGTAAAGAAGTGCATTGTTTCCATACTGAGTTTGTTATGCTGCTGTTTAGCTCGATATAACACCCTTATGTCGTAGAATTCGGTATGTTTTGTTGGCCTTTACACAGTTTGGGCTAGACGGGCATGAGAAGAGCCCAATAGATAAATCTGAATGCCCTTCCACATATAAAACACAATTGATCCAGAAATGAATAGTGCCAGATCCCGAACGATGGTTCAACTCGAGTCTCGACAACTTTGATCGTCTCAACACCGCCTACACCACCGTTCTTAGTAGATCAAGCATGAAGAATTGATTTCAATACAGGCAAGTCCAGTACAGTCACGAACAGGATCCTCTTGAAATAACAAAAACACGAATTGTCGTGCAAAGTTGAAGTGTTGTTGAACCGATGAATTGTACGTGTTTCACTAGTATGGGAATCTGGGATCAATATAAGGTTCACGAATTGAGGTCCAAACCACGTTTTTCATACCGTATTGGTGATTGTCTCCCCCAACCTCAAACTTGAGGCTCGCTGAACATTCGCCTTTGATTCCTAACTTCTGATCCAACAACTCACTAGAGGATTGGAATGAAGGTCTCCAGGAGCAAGATCCAGACCTCCAGACCACTATATCTATGTATACAGAGCATGGCATAGTCATCGTAGCATGATTTGAAGATTGATTGGATACTGCTTTATTGTACTTGTTGTCAAATGCTGACATCCACATTCTTTGTTGTCCAGCCAGGCCAGTACTGCCACATCAAGAAGACCACCTTCTATTCCATGGAGGAGAACAGAACCATTCAGTGACTTATCCCACCTCTGAATGTCGTATCTTTTGAAGATGTTGCATCAAGTGTTACGGTTGCTCCATTGCCTACGGCGTCTGAAAACTGAATGGATCTATATGACGCTCCCACCGTCAGCAGAGGGCATGTGCAAGTAGTGGCCATGAGCACGAGATGAACTGCCAATCGTGCCTAAAAAGCTCTGTTGGCTCGTGAACCCATTTGCTTGAATCATAACATGGCTTGATTGGTGAAATGAGTCTTGTCCAAACGAGTTGGGTAGAGTGGATCCACGTTTACGTGGTTGGGTCTAGTACTGATGGTAGCTAGACTGTGAAAAACACCCGTATCTCAACTCGGACAAGTATGTTTGAGTTACTTTCTATCACAACGTGTCTCTTTGGAATACATGTAATGCAGCCAATGCCGGTCCCAAACTCGGAGAAATGCAGAGGGCCTACACTAACAACATTTGTACTGATTTAGTGGGGCTCGAAGCACTAACCTGTTGACACCTTCATCAGAGAGTGGTTGATCCGGGATTTATTCGGGAGCTGAGTGTAAAGTGTAAAAATGAATGTGTATAATACAGAACATATCGGATCATACATCTGATTGGTTCTGTGATCGTAGCGCTGGATAGGCTGTTTGACATTGACGTTAGAATCGCGTTTAATGAAAGGAAATGAGAGAGTCCATGCGATAAGCCTGGGGAATAACGAAGAAATCTATTAAGATCGCCATTGATTGTTTATACTTGCCACATGTCTTTCATTGAAGCCACAACAACAAAGCTAGAAAACATTGGATAGTATTGATAGAGCGCTCCTCGATTGATATTCCTCTGTTTGCCACAGTTTACATCGGGCTCTAAATACATCAGGTACATTCTGCGCTGTAAACTCAAGAGCAACTCAACATTGTCAACTTTTTGGAATTGCTCCGCTATTGCGCTAATCGGTGTATTGAGACGATGATATGAACTTACGTTTCTATAGTATTCATACCTATAGACCGTCTTCAATATGGCGGATGAAGCGGGGAAAGCCCCTCAAACTGAAGCATCAACATTGGAAACGCAAACAGTTTCAGCTGAGAATGAATTGCAGCAGCAGCCATCTACTACACCTCTGCCGTCTGACTTTGAGTCGTCTGCTGAAAAGCTGGAAAAGATTAAGGAACGATTCAATCAACAGATTCTTTTACGAAAGCAATCAACTGTCAGCGGATCTCCACCCGACGAAGCTTCGTTGTTAGAGAGAGTTATGAATGAAAAGGATTGGGCTTCACCTATACTAGAAGAGAACGAAAGGAAGCTGGCTGCTGCTGCTTCCGTATCTGGTGCTAGTGATGCTACAGTACCAAAAACAATAATTATCGATGCTAATAGTAATCACGCTGCCAAGCTTGACAATACCAATATAAAATCCTCTTCTTCTCCGATCGACGAAGACGCTGTCGCTCCATTATTACCACCACGACCACGCCTTGGTGTGCCTGATTTACGAGCACGACCATCATCTATCGCAATAGAAGCCATAGTCGCAGCTGTACCAGATGAAGATCCCAATGTAGAATGTGATCACCGTCGATTTATTGATCCAGCTGGTCATGCCACGTGTCTCAAATGTAAAACTAGAATAGCTCCATTAGCAAAACTACATGCTGAACGTGACGGCCTGCAGTACAAGCTTGAAAATGCCAAAAAGAGGATGGAAGAAACCAATAAACGTGAGGAACAGCTGGAATTGGAGTTTGATAAACAGGCTGCTATAGTAGCTGCCCTTCAAAAGGCACTAGAGGCTAAAGAAGCTGAAGTCGTCACAGTACGACGAGATATCCAGACAATGGGTGAAAAACTCGTAGATGAGATTGAGAAACGAGCTGAAATGCAGCATTCAAAGGAAACCTTCCAAGATGAATTGGAGGATTTGACGAAAAAGTTGTTTGAGGAAGCCAACATCCTCGTGTCTGATGAGGCCAGGAGGCGGCATTTTCACGAGACTAGAGGAGTCGCTTTAGAAAAGCAACTAGGTGAAATAAAACAGGAGTTACAGACGGCTCATGATCAATTACGAGAGCTAAAGAGTAAAATGGAACGATACTTGATATCTAGAGAAGCCAGTCAAGACGAATTCGACGAATTTGCTATCGAAGAGCCACCATCAACGCCCATGCTCGAATCCACTGAACTCACTCACACTGAAACTGCATCGACCGAGTCATCAGATATAATAAATCCACGGGATGTGACCATGTCCGCTAGTAGTAGTACACCTATACCCTCGTCCGTAGTAGCAACACCGTCTACCACCTCATCACCGTCACGATCTGCCGATAAACGAGCATCCTATGGTCCTTTGGTTATAGAAGATGAGTTTGCCGACGTCATTGATCCCATCCTATATGCCGAATTCGTAGAGTTTTTGAGTCAGCCAATGAGCATGAAACTCAGTAAAATAAATTTTATGAAGAATGCACTAGAAGATGATGTAGAGCCATGTCTCAAGTTTGGTGGTAATCCTAGAACGAGCACCAAGAAACTTGTAGATGCTATGACCATAAATTCAGTCTTTGTAGAAGAAATACCCAAGTCTGAATTGCTAGCCGAGGAAGAACGAGAACGTAAAGCTAAAGACGCATGGCATGCACAAGAACAAGCGAGACTTGAAGCACAAGCTCGTGTAGAAGCAGCTATAAGAGCTACTGATGCTGGATTGGGAATTGATGTATCTGAACCTAGTGCTGGTGAAGGTCATCCTACCATCAATGCAAGTGGCACAAATCCATCATCAAGTGTGATAACACCACAAGGTAGTCCGAGTCATAATAGTGCCTCAATAACATCTCCAAGTGGATCACCACAAGCAAAAGCGGATGTAGTCACGACAGCATCGTCGTCTGCTAGTGCTGTGGCCGCTTCACTCTTACGAAATCTGACACCTCGTGGGATAACGGGATCTGAAGATCATCTGCCACCCACTGCTCCAACCACAAATAGTAGTAGCGCAGCAGCAGCCAAGGCAATGCCCACCAAAGCCATCTTTAACAAGACAATATGGGAACGAATGTCTTCTGGCACTTTAACAGGTCGACCCGTAGCAGCACCACCCACATCCGTCACGACTGTAACTATAGAAGGCTATACACCACCCGTATGTATGACATGTGGTCGAACAGGTCGATGTAGATATAGGTTCCGTATATCCGAAAACTCTAACGACGGGTGGATTCCAGTATGTATGCAATGTCGAGATCGTATAGTCGCCGCCTGTGATTTCTACGAATTCGTACGACATGTCAGAAACGGATTATATCGAGGTCGTAAACCAGAAGAGGTATATGTAGAGTCCTTAGCAGTCAAACGACGTATGTTTTTCGCTAGGATTGGAGCAGCTCATTACGCCAAAGTGGAGCGAGGGTTGGGTAAAATACGTATTGGTAAACCTGGATCACTGGCTTCCAAAGCTTCCAATGTGTCTGTGAGCGCACATGGTCTAGATGCACCACCACCACGCAGCTCATCTATTATACCGCCCGTTACTCCAACGAATGAATCAAGTGGTAGACGATCGTCTGTAGCATCGTCTTCGGAGGGGTTGGCACTTACAGAGTCAAGTAGAACATCGGAGGATGCGCAGGTACCAGCAAAACCTGTTGTTGAATTGGGCGCTGATGGTTTGCCTAAAATGACGTTGAGCCCATTGATGCCCAAGTCATTGTTGGACTAGAGAGGTATACACAGTATCATCGTGAAAGTATTTAGATAAAATGTATCTTTGACAGCAAAATAAACCTTTGCAATAATAGTGTAAGACTCGATTTTGGATTCGAATAGTTGAGTGTGGTTTATTTACTTAAATATGGCAAGGCAAAAAAAAATCTGCACGGAGACACTACGCTGTTAACTAAGCCAGCCACAACTCCACAAAAACTTCGTATCGTCATTGAGTATTAATAGCCAGCAATGCACTTGTGCTTTAGGCGCTGTTCGAAGAACATCTTGCGTGCTGGTCCTGTAAAAACTAACATACCATTTGGCAGGACAAACCCACAAGCACCCAGCTCTCCCGATGCTCCGAGTGGTAGATATTCTGCACAAACCACCAGATGGTATTGAAATTTCAAGGATACGATTTGATGCTGGTATGTCGAGAGTATCAAAATTGTGTCAGTGCCAACGGAGAAAAACAAACCGAAAACTGGACAGAGAATATGCAATACGTTCATTATAAACATTGGGTGCCTCTACCACTCTCCAAATCCCATATTTTTCAGCGTAATCATATTCTGATCCACATAGGATACGCCCATCAATCAACACTTCCACAATGTAAATACCAGCTTGTATAGTGAGACTACGAATCTCAATACTAGTATCAGCATTTCATATTTTGAGGGTGCAGCTATCGGATCCTGATATAAGTAGATTGTCTGATGCGACGACGGAATATACACGGCCTGGGTGTCCTGTGAGAGTACCTATCTCAGTCCGTGTATGTGCATATCATAACAGTGCTGCAATTCGATGCGCGACTCAGGATTCACGAGAATGAATGTTCGTTCAAGTTGGCTTGCACGTGCAAAAGTGCAAATTCCAATGTTGAAGGATAGTGGTCTTTCCTGGTTGCAAGTACACTGCTGGAGACAGATAATGGTAAGCTCCGAGACATAGTATGGTGAATCTGGCCTAAAATTCCAAACTGGAACGGATGGGCTGGCTTGAAATTCCTAGAAATGAATTTTCAAAAATTCAGTTGAAAATTGACAGGTCTTCAGAAATGAAGGACACGAAGGAGAATTTGCATACTTTTCGAAACTCTGACGGATAGCGAGGTACTTAAATCAGACAGGACTCAGGCAAGTTATTCGGCAGCTTCCATTGAGTGGCAGTGCAACTTACCGAATATTCATAAATTCCAACTTGAGCCCTCAAAGTCTATAGGTAATAGGATTTCTGTTTATTGTGCACCTTTAAAGCACTCTATAACAAACCCACCGTCTCTTCACCCATTTCAATACACCCAGATTCATACGCAGCAAAAAATACCCCCACATTCACCAAAAAAACAGCCAAGCCGCAAAGCTCACCCATCAACGTCAAATGACATTGACACAGACAAATCGAGACCAGGATGCATCATGTTCAACTCTGGGCAGTACTGGAAGCCTGCTGTCCAATATCCCAAGTGATGCGGCAAAAACGCCAAAAGAGCTGATGACTTGGATTCAATCTCAGCAAGGTGTGATACCCAAGTGCAAGCCGCCGAATGTACATCAGTTTCTGAGGAGTCGTAAGGAGGGGAATGGGTGTTTGGTTGAGACTATACGTGAGTTGCTGTGAGTTTGTATGTGGAATACATCGTGTACTGACGCTCCTTTGTTTGTAGAGAGATTCTTGAATAAGGCAACTACAGTGATTTGGGATATGGATCTTACAGAGAATGTGGAATTGACATGTATTTGATAGATGGAGTACAACCATATGACATCTGCTCTTACAACTGTAAACAAGAAGCTGCCATTCAATCGGTTGATGAAGGACGCTCAAGATATATTACGACGCGGAATACTGATCAAGTGTTTAGAAGCTGTGGTGCTCTCTATATGTAATGTCTATATGCTGTCATGGTGTTTTTCGAGTATGCGCCAGCTCACACTTTTCTTGGGGGGATAGATTTGACAAACCCGGTTCCAGGAATGGATCGCATACGTGCGTATATACACTGCTCTTATGATTGAAAGATAAGAGTAAGAATTGACACTTCCGTATATCTATCTGGACAGCGCTCGGGTTTGTATCAGAAGAAGGTGGTCAAACGAGACGACACATAATACTATTGATTCGTTACAAGTCAGAATGGGGTGCTCTAGGACTCTCAAGACGCGATGATCTGGCTGGTCGAGCTATGAAAACGTTTCCAGTGCGTAATCCAACATCCGCCGATTTCCCAAAATACTCAACCTTCTCTCGTCTCACGTCTCACAGGATGTGGTTGAACTGATCAAGGACTATCATCAAGCTTATATAAACAGTTGAGATACTACTTTTCTTGCTGTACTGCGCAAAACTTGCAAAATCTTAAGTCTAACTAAGCCACTCTAATCTATTTAAACTTCTTGTTGTTTGCAGATGGGCATGTTTTGAAACGGATTTCGTTGGGAGTGCCTGCAACGCATGATTTGAATAATGTAGATAAGGTCATATGGAGGGTGAGGCATAGTTGATGCGTTGTATTTGTGTGTTTTTGCAACTTGCGTCGGAAACGTTTCACTCACCATGGTTTTATAGCACACGATTGTTGATTTCACTGCGGGTCTGTGGACGCAGCAAGCGAGTGAGAGAATTACATACTGGAGCCGAAATGCACTGTCTCCATTGTCTAGTTCGTCGATGCATATAGTGTTTTAGTTTATGGGAGAGTTTACGCCTTGTGGAGTGCATGCTATATAATGAATAATAGAATATAATGGGTGTCAAGCATCATGTTGCTGCATATAGTTATATACGAGCTTATCTTGCCAAAATCGCTCATTGAACCCTCTTTCCCCTTGTTTTTATGTGTCACACTTCTACTCACTGACAAAACCTGCTCGACGAAGAGGAACGACTTTGTTGTATATATAGCGACCATGTCAGGTCAGCAAAGAGTCAGGGTCTTGTACGATTTCGCAAGCACAGACGATTCGTCATTGGCCCTCAGGAAGGGAGAGACCATCGTTGTTTTGAATACTTTGCCAAATGGGTGGATCGACGGCATGAATAGCAGAAGTGAGCGTGGATGGCTTCCCTCCAACTACGTCGAACTCATCGAGGATCCTCCTTCTTCCACTTCATCGGTAAGTTTAACATCAGGAGATGGTTTGACGATTGAGGTGACGAGCATGAAACAACTTGCTCCGGAGTCAACTTTTAATGGTCAATGGCATATCAGTAAACGTATATTCCATATATGATACTCCACTTCACTGTCTTGTCGGCCAAGCTTCGAGCTTTTACAAGCACACAACAATCGTTTTTCAACTTCCGCCAAAGATACGCAAATGCTTGGCAGATACCAATGCAATTGGAACTGTGCAATTTATATCGGTTACCTGCATACTAGATTGTGCCGAAAGGGACTACTTCCGGATCCCCACTCGCTCTATTTCATCCTACGACTTTTGAAGCTAATGCAGAGTTTCTTGTCGCTAGGCTGCAACTTCTAAATGGATTCGACAGCATGATAATAATGGAAATCTCTTTTATTGTAAGCTGATGGGAAAAGATACATGTGGCGTAAAAACGAATCTAATGGTTGACTTTTACCATAGACAATACTGCAACACATGAATCGGTGTGGAGTCTGCCAGCTGGGGAGCTAGACGATCCTGTCGCAATAGCGAGCGCAGAATCCTTTGGTCGAGACTCTGGTTATCAGTCGGGAACTTCAGCAACAGATCAATTTACTAGTTTGTCAAGAACAATGGCGAATAGAGGGGCTTCTGATGCTGAAAAGGTAATAGGCTACTCGTCTTCAAGATAATGTATCATATTGATACCAATACCCTGCTGTAGATGCCACCGAATTGGAGAGCCAAGAACACGCCGGAAGGCAGAACGTACTTTTATAATGTCATCACAGATCAGACGACATGGACTCTAGACAATGTAAACCCAGAAACAGGTGAACTGAATGCCAGCAGTTTATCAACAGATCGGTCTTCTGGTGGCCATGACTCAAACTCAAACAGTCGGCAGAACGTACCCTCGTCACCAGCCGACGACGTATGGTCATGGAACAAGTTAACAGGAGACGTAGTACTAGCCATACATCAACTCAACCACTCTGTGCGAGCCAACAACAAGGAAAAATTTATACAGCTGGCATCTGGAATAGTAGAAACCATTCGGCTCATGTTGTATGCTTCTGGAACTGCACGTAAAGATACCGGTATTATAGCGAATTCGAAGCTCCTTAAGCTTCATCATCGTGGAATCATGTCCACATTATCGAAACTGGTATTAGCTGCCAAGACGGCTGCTGGTGTATGGCCACCACCAGATGCAGTTGCCAAGATGCAGCAAGCTGCTAACGATGTATTGTTGAGTGTGCGTCAATTCGTGGCTGCTGCTCAAGAAGTCGGTGTAGAAATCAAGCCACCAGGTCTTATACCAGCTGATGATGCTCTTGGTATACCCGAAGTATATTCAAATACCAACGCGCCAGGACAGTCACAATCCACCAATATACCACCAACACCACCTCGTCGTGGATCAGGAAGTAGTGGCACAACAGCACTGAAACAAGCAGCTGCTATACCGATAAACGGTGATGCGGATTCCGTCAGTCATCCCAATGACTCGGAATTGATTGCTGCTCTGGAAATGTTTACGAGATCGATAGTACGAATGATTGCAGGTCTTGTCGCTGCTGTACGGGAAAGTAAATGTAATTCAGCTACTTTGATATCCCAAGTACGAGCCATGGTGACAGAGGTCGGCAATTTCTTGGCATTGGTCGATGAGCTGCCTCTAGATATGCTGAGAGACGACTCCACCATGGATTTCAAAGTCGCGAAACTCGCCTTGTATAATACCATATCGGGCCTCGTCATGGCTACCCAGACCGCTACGTCACCTTTAGCGCCAGCAAATGCTGTAGAACAGGTGCTAATGTCGGCTAGCCTGGTAGAAAAGGCTGTCCGAGATCTGTTAATCGCCACCAAATTCTTGGTCGAAGAAAAAGAATACCTAGAACGAGAAAACCTAGCATCATTCATCGAACAACAACGTAGATCGTCTGGCCCACTTCCTCATCCTATACCACGTAGAGCAGCTTCAACAGGCCATCTAGAATCCGACTTGTATGATCACGAAGGACAGCATGAGCCGAGACGAGAAGTATCTATGCCATCGCTATCGGGTAGTATTCCACGTGGTATCAACTCGCCATCCAAAAGTATGGTAGCGCCATTATCAACGCCACCTGCTACACCGCCCAATGAGTTACAGACTGATACGGCGTTGCGGTTGTCGTCGTCGTCTACTGACAGGCTCAAAAAGATTCTGGAACCAGGAACTGCGTCGTCAGATACTGCATCTAGCTTGAGCTTGAATTCGTCAAAGGCCTGGTATCTAGCTCATGATTATCCACCGCAGGATATAGTGCTGACTGTTGAAGGACGAGTCAAGGCTGGCACGTTTGAGGCGTTGATTGAACGATTGACACTTCACGATGCTCTTGGTAAGGAACCCATAAAATGTTCTGGATCGAAGATGCATTGTCAGCTGCTTCTTCAATTTTTTTTCGCTCGTCTTCGTATTCACTCACATTTCCTGTTACCAAAATCTAGACACATACTACTCTCAAAGCTTCATGCTAACATACCGCTCCTTTATATCCACCACCGAACTATTTGACCTCCTCTTCAAACGCTTCGCCATCCAACCACCCCCAGGCATGTCTTCCGAAGAATTCGAAACGTGGTCTGAAAAAAAGCAAACCCCCATCCGTCTCCGAGTCTTCAACGTTCTCAAACAATGGCTTGAATCATACAGTCTCGACAATGACGAAGACAACACAAACATGAATCGTCTCAAAACCTTTTGTAACAACACCGTCAAACCAGTACTGCCTACACCTGCAGCACAGCTCGAACGCATGATTGAGAAACGACAGACGGGTGGGATTGCGGCTGTACGCAGAATTGTGGGCAATGTAAATAGTAGTCCGGCACCAGCAGTTATCTTCCAGAAGGGGCAGAAGAGAATCAAGTTTCTGGATACGGATCCGTTAGAGTTGGCGAGGCAGTTGACGCTGATTGAGATGAGAGAGTTTTGTAAGATACAGCCGGTTGAGTTTATGAGGAAGGCGTGGAGTGATAAGCAGAATTTGGTGTCTGTAAATATTCGAAATATGATTGCGCAGTCTAATAAGGTATGTTGAGAGCGGTGGCTAGTCGGTCAGTGGCGCACTGATGATTGTAGCTGTCATAATTTCATTTTGTTCCCGTCGATAGATAACCGGCTGGGTCGCCTCCAACATTCTGTCTGAACGCGATATCAAGAAACGGGCGCTTATGATCAAGCATTTCATTATGATTGCTGAGGTTCGTTACATTGACCATGTCTTCTCGAACGATCTTTAGATACTGTTGTTGCTTTGTTTTCCTCTCTTTGAAAACTCACAATATTCTCACCATAGCGCTGCCGAGCGCTAAACAACTTCAACTCCCTCATGTCCATCCTCGCCGGCCTACAATCCTCTCCCATCCACCGTCTCCGCCGCACATGGGACCTCCTCCCTGTAAAATCAAACCAGTCTCTAGATACCCTCCGCCGTCTCATGAACCCAACAAAAAACTTTACCACATACCGCGAATCACTCAAATCTGTCACACCGCCATGTGTGCCCTTCCTCGGTGTATACCTGACAGACCTCACATTTATAGAAGATGGAAACCCGGATGTGCTCAGGAGTAACTCTCGATTGATTAATTTCGGGAAGCACGCCAAGACGGCGGATTTAACGAGGGAAATACAGAGGTTTCAGCAGATGCCGTATAATTTGGTGCTTGTGGGGGAGCTGCAGACGTTTTTGGGGCAGTGTTTGGATGAGACGACGCATACGGATGAGCAGGTGCTGTATACGACGAGTTTGCAGTTGGAGCCAAAGGAGAGAGAGGTAAGCGGTGTCTTTATTGAACTGGGGTGTGGTTGTGAAGTGGAAGTAGGTTGCTCTGTTCGCTTCTGATTTGCATATCTGACTTTTTTTGCCCGCTCAAATAGGATGAGAAGATTGCTAGACTGTTACAAGAGTCTGGATTCTTGTGATTCGCCCGTATTAAAAACACCATAAAGGCCCCATATCATCCAGACAACTTGAAAAAACACCATCATGCCTACATTATCACCATCCATACATCCAATTCTTTGGAAGGAACCAAAGAGCAAAAAGGCCACACCATCATATCGCATAATTGATTTTAGAAAGTAGTACAAAAAAACTGTCTCTACATTTTGAATAACATACTCTTCATCGTCACACTTCGTTGTGGT
The DNA here is from genome assembly GCF_006535985.1 of Synchytrium microbalum. Classification (NCBI taxonomy): domain Eukaryota; kingdom Fungi; phylum Chytridiomycota; class Chytridiomycetes; order Synchytriales; family Synchytriaceae; genus Synchytrium; species Synchytrium microbalum. The sequence continues at coordinate 138,758 of NW_022158382.1, forward strand.
TTATAATTGGTTATAATTTTTTTGTTTTGATTTGAAACAGACACGAATCTCTGAAACAAGTTCTAGACAGGAACGATTCAGGCATCAGGCGGCCTTTAGCCTGACTCACAGATGTTGACCTGCAAACATGAGAGGTTTGGCATTGTGAGCCAAAAAACGCTAATCGGAATGAAATCAAATAACCCAACAACGGCGGGATCTTCCCATTTGACTCATGACCAAAAGATAAATGTGTTAAGAACAACATACCAAAGCCTTCTCGAGTCCCATTCCAGTCTTCTTCTCGATCTTGTGTCGTAGCGAGACACCGTATCGTTTAGCGTAGGCTTCCTTGACTTGGGCCATGATTGCGGGTTCACGGTGTCTGATCATTAGACGAATCTATGATGGATGAATGGTATTGAGCTTTTAGCTAAAACATGGCTTTCCAAAACTGAAAAACGTAAAATGATGACTCAATTACCAATTTCTCTTCATTAGTGTTCAGCATTCCAAAACACTTTTCGATTTGCTCGGCGACAAAGAGAGGTCGGTCGTTGACGGAATCAACTGAAGAAGAAGAAAAATGGTTGGTTGGTGATTAGAAGAAACAATCTCAATTCTGCCGTTTGATCTCTGAAAAAGGCAAACCACTTACGGAGCAAGAGCAGCGCCTTTTCCAAATCACCACTGAACTCCTTCTTTACGACAGTAGTGAATGGCTTGTTGTGTTTCTTTTCATATGCAGCAAACACTTTTTTCTAAAGATATTAAAACAAAAGAAAAGACCTTCTTCGTCAGTGGGAAGTCCTGATGCGAACTTGGGATAACAAGCAACTCACCAAGTGTGCATCACTACGGTTACACAGGACCGAGAAGAATTCGGCTTCATCGGTACCCCATTTGCCTTCACCGGCCTTGTACAAGCGTTCAACGTCCTATTTTTGCAAAATAAAGGGAGGAGATGTGTTAAGGTCCATCAAACCCTCTCTGCACGGTAAAGTGTAAAGCTTACCAAGTCAACATCCATGGCAGCCTCACTTTCAGGACGTTCACCTTGCAGCAAGATGGTAACGAGTTTCTTCATGTTGCCACCAAAGTCGGATTCAACAAACTGGGTTGAGAAAGATATGGGGGATGATGAAAGTTAGAAAATGGAAAACATGTTTTGCTAACACAAAAAAGCTGCACAACTCAAGTGCTTGCATAGAAACATACCTTTTCCATCTTCTTCTCATACACATCAAAGAACGCCTCCTTCATAGCCTTAATCTCAGCATTCGAGCGTCCAACAAGGACCTCAATGACGGTTGCTTCATCGGTACCAACACCGTGCACGGCATGGTAGAGCGCTTCAGCATCTACACGGGCCAATGGCTTAACGAGATCTTGGAGGAGATGGCCGACATGGCCGCCGACTTCAGAGTGGAGTTTCTTGACGAGGTCTTCACCTTAAAACGAGAGGGCGTTTCAATAAAAGGAAATAGTGTAGTTTGATCCTGTAAGTATACATACCAAAGTTTGCCTTGTAGGCTTTGCCGATTTGCTCGCCTTGGTTGGGGGTGCGCTTGCCGAGGATTGTTACGAGGACGTCCATGTCTGGTGTTGATGACAAGAACAATAGGAAGAACTAAGAAACAAAATGGATATAACGGTATTTTGATGAGTGTAGGCATACCTTTTCCGATTCCCTTCATGGCTTCACGGAGCCCGTGGACGTCATGGTCGACCTATTAAACAACGTGAAAATGTTGGACCCCAGGAGGCGCAATATGTGATCCCAGGATGAAATTATTACCTCGGCGGCAGAGAGCAGTGGGCTCTGGACAGAGTAGAAGGATGATGCAGCAGACATTTTGTGTTGTGTTGTGTGTTCTATGTCAACAAAGATAAATGTTAGAAGGTTGGGTTGACATGGGATACATCGAAGTGGGCGTTCTCGAGGCGCGAACGGGGAGGTAAATTAGAAGCAGGCTTACTTGGAACTAGATAGTGATACTTTCTATGTTAGAGAACTGGTATGGTGTGCGTGGGTGGTTGGTAATTATCACAAAAAGAAACAAGTGGTCTATGACCGCCGACTCGGAAACCAGCGAGTAGTGGAGTAAGAAAACAACGTGCAATTGCGTGAATTGTAGGCGTACCTTTCTAGTATAATATTTTGTATTGTAGGTTGCGTTGCAAGATACGATTGTTTGAGTTGTTGGGATGTTGCGAGGTGTCGAGTGTGGCAGTGAATCTCGGTGCGCGAATCAGAGAACAATCGAAGCATCAACCCCACCACCAAATGCCATTTCGGTGCTCCGAAGGCGCAGCTACTCATTGCCATGGAGAGCGAGTATCTTGGTGGACGTGCTTGTTGTCTGCAAGCTTGGAATGTTGTCGTTTTTGGTGCTGCTATTTATTTGGTGTTGGAAATGGCGTTCTTTGCTAACCGCGGCAGTGAAAATATGATATATTAACCTTTGAATTATGCTATGGAATTTAAAATGAGCGTGGTTGCGGTTGTTGCTCTTAGAACTTCTCGGTAAAACATTCATTTGTGACTTTGCTGACTTTGTGACGCTACTTGCAAAGATGAAACCAGAACAAATCTCAGACAACGCAGAAGCGACAATCAATGAGCAGGCAGTCAAAGTACGAAACTGGGGCCGTTGGGGAACCAATGATGTTCTAGGGTATGTGGACTTGGCCTTTTCCAGCTTGATCCCCTTAACCAGTCTATTTGACCCTACAAAATCATCGTCAATCGAAACATAACCTTCCTTATACTCCACTGCTTCAAACTCATCACTAACATCCGATCTGAGATAGAACTCTCAACTTCATCACCCCCGAAAAACGACGCAATGCTGCCACCCTTGTCAAGAAGGGGATTTCAATCAGTTGCGCCATGGAATTTAATAATCGTGGGCCTCAAACTGGTATATGTTCCTCTTGCATTGATGTCTTTTCCAACATGGGAACATGACATCTGACTTGTGGTTTTTGACATACTTTTGCAAATAGGTCTTCATGGACGTACGAATCCGTTGCATACAATGTAAGGGTGGGTGCTACGAAATTGTGGTGTTGAAGATGTGGGAAGGTGCCTTCTTCCAATAGCTTTGAGTTGGACGTGACTTTGTGTCACAATCCATGATGGAGATGCAACCGTCTTGCATGCTTATTCTGAACGTTTATTCATGTTTTCATGATATCCACACTGCTTCGAAGCCGATACCATCAAATCTGCAATATCGCGTCACGAAGTGATTGACTATTTTCTCATAGGCTGCTCACCGGTCTCGACGACCAATCCAAACTCCTCCCTCACGGAGTCGGTTTCGCTGACGACGTGATCTCCATGCCCTTACAAGCTGGAACACAGTGGGATGGACTGGGCCACTGTTTCGATCACGGACATGCATTTAATGGACGTCCGATGGGGATTGTTACCTCTTTTGGAGGTACTTCCTTCCTGACACCTGTTATTCATTGGAACATTGTTGCAATAGTTCTAACCGACACTTTTGATTTCCTAAATTTAGATCAAGTAACAGGCATCGAAACAGCGCGCTCACAAATCGTGTCCCGGGGCGTCCTCCTTGACGTTGGTCGCGCATACGGTGACGAGCACGGTGAACTCGAAGACGGATTCGCCATCAAACCGGAGCATTTGAATGGAACTATTGCCAAGCAAGGAAATATTACTGTTGGCACTGGTGATTTGGTGCTGGTTAGGACAGGGCAGATGAGTCGGTGTAAACGTTTAAAGGCGTGGGGAGGATATGCAGGTAAAGTTGGAATAGACCAGCAGTGCTTGAAACATGGGTAATTTAAAAAGTAGACGATGTTTTTTTCGTCTTGTAGGTGGCGATGCCCCTGGAATCTCATTCACATCCATTCCCTGGCTGCACGAAAAGGAAATCGCTGGTATCGCGACCGACACGTGGGGGTTCGAATGCAGGCCTAACGAGATGCCGGATGCGTTTCAGCCTGTGCACCAAATCGTGATTCCTAATATGGGGTTATTCATTGTAAGTGAATCTATGTCCGTTTTCATGATCTTTTTCCGATTTCATGATCTATATCCGTTTTCATCTCGTTTCTAACTGTGTTTTGTGACGTAGGGTGAGATTTGGGATCTGGATGCGCTCGCTGATTCGTGTGCTGAAGATAACGTGTATGAGTTCATGTTGGTTGCTGCGCCGATTCCGTTTACTGGGGCTGTTGGTGAGTATGGGCTGCTAAGAGTATCAATGTCTTCTGTTCCAATGAATCTTCGTTACGTAGGTGGACCGGTCAACCCAATCGCGCTCAAATAAAAAACCCAAAACCTCTGACCATGGATATTCCTCATAACGAATACAAAATGTTACTAACAAAGTATACGAATTATATATTTTCAAACTATAAAACTACATGTTTTCAAACCCCATTTGTCTTACTACCACTCGCCAAATCAACCTTAAACTCAAAATCATTCCTCCAAAGTCCAGGCCTTCCACTTTCAATAATTGGTCCACCCTCATCTATTTTCTGTACAATGTATCGATCTTCTTCCACAAAGACCGCGTCGCCATTGTTGGAGACGACAATGATTGTGTGTGTGCGTGTTCCATAGTTCTGGCGTGGCGAGTTCTCGCGGTCTATGCATATACCGGTGGTTGGGCGTATGTAGTCTGTGGATGTGGATGTTGTCTTGTCCCTACACAGCAAAGTACGTCGTGAGCAAAAAACGACCTTGGAACGACTCCACATGTTCCTCCAAACCAACGAGCTCGCCGATTCACAGTGTATACATACCGTAATAGATCCAAAAGCCCCTCCACAACCTCCTTCGTACTTTCCGCCTCATTCACAACCTTCTCAAACCGCTGCCTCCCGGAATGCACCCTCCACCACCCGCCATCAACTCCCCTCATATCCCCATTACTAAGCCCATAATACACATTCGGATCCAGCTTCTCCATGTGTCGTCCATCAATCCCTCCCATTCCACAATACCACACGTCATTATCTCGTAGGTTTCCCGACACAATATTAAACCCATTATACTGTAGCCGTTCAGCCTCGATACCCGCTACATACGACTCAGCAGTGACTGCCTCAGCCGGTGGGGATACTAGAAAGTTCTTTACGAGATGGCCGCGTGATTTGGCGTCGAGACGTAATGGGGATAATCCGTCGTTAAAGTTTGTGAGGAAGCCGAAACGACCGTCTGTTGTGAGGCCGACCCACGTGCCGTTCTTTTCTTCGCCGGCGCCCGCGATTTGGACGCCGTGTTGCTGGGCGATGTCTTCTTGTGTAGGGGTTGGGATGTTGCGATCTTGGTTCTGGAGTTCGGTTAGTGGGCGAACTTGGCCGAGATCGACGCCACCGATTAGATGTGGAGCCTGTGAATGTAGGAGAAGGTGGTAGATGCGATCAGTAATCAATGTAATGATCAACTTGTGCATCAAATGGGGTTGTGAAGCTTTAGCTAGACATGCACATACCGAGTCCCAGAAGCGAGCTCTTCTTGCAGGTCGATCGACGAATTCATCGCGATTAGCAGCAATGACTCTAATATTCAAAGAAGGGGCGGTGGGAATGAGATTTGTCAGTTTGATGTTTTGATGAAGCACACAGACTAAAGGCGATGAATAGAGGAAGTTGATGCTTACAGCTTGTACTTTTCATGACCGAATAATAAGAATATAACACACATATTGCCTTCCACCAGTCACTTTGTTCAAAGTAAATGAGTGCACAAATTGTGGTGACGAGGAGTGAATGCTGACTGAGAGTGATGTCACTCACAACAAGACACGAACGAGCTTTGCAAGAATCTTAGGCTAGTATTCTACGTGTCAAACGCGAGATACAGAGGTCTTCCAACCTTACCTCATAGCGAATAAGCGTCTAAATGTGTGAGGATCTATTCTATTATACAAACAGGCAATTCTACCTATTACTACTACTATTTTTTTGCAGCCCTTTTACCAGCAGCAGGCGCACTCTGCGTCGGCTTCTTTGTCCCATACCTCGATCTCGCCTGCTGTCTCCCCACAACCCCAGCACAATCTAGCGCCCCTCTAATAACCTTATACTTCACACCAGGCACATCCGGCACACGCCCACCACGTACCAGCACGACCGAATGCTCCTGCAAGTTATGACCCTCGCCTGGTATATAGCACAGCACGGTCTCACCCGACGTGAGTTTGACACGAGCGACCTTACGTTGCGCCGAGTTTGGTTTCTTTGGCTTCATGTTGAATATCTTGAGACATACACCGCGACGCTGTGGACATCCGTGTAAGGCGGGGGCTTTTGATACGTGTGTTGGAGTGAATTTGCGGATTCCTCGGATTACTTGGTTTAATGTTGCCATTGTGCGTGCGTTGGATGGTGTTGTTGGGGTAAGCTTGGATGGGATTGGTGATTTATAGTGGGATTGGATGGGTACGTGTGGTGCTATTATGTATGGGGATGTTGGTGGCGAGATGGATGTGATATGTTTGGGGTTTGCTGATATCAAGTGCATCCAGCGTAGAGTCCCTGTGTTTGAGGGTGATTTACGGCATATTAGATGTGTAGTTAGCGAGGCTCCTCTTGTGTAGCTCATCTTCAATCCTACTAGTAAGAGCTATAACGATCAACCTGTTTTTTGCGATTCTTGGACTTTGAGCATCAGGAAGAGCGAGGCCACGAGGCGAACTTGAGCTACCGGACGAGCTGCTCACGTGATTACTGCAAATTTGAACGTGTTTCGCGTTTTAAAATCTCGGGTCCCTCTTTGACTCTGACGTCCTCGCTGTCGGCAAACATTCCAAACAGAAATGCACGGTCGTTCTTCTCGTCCAAGTCACGTTCGTGTTAAAGATCTATAACAAATGCCGATGCAGCGAATCAGACGCGTTCTCCTTCCATACCAACTACAATGTGTTGAGCTTCCATCTGCTGAGCTTCCATCTGCTGAGCTTCCATCTGCTCAGAATACCTCCAAACTCGATGCTAATCAAAGCGATGCATGCAGCAATATGAAACTAGGTGATCTCCAACAGGCCAGCTGTGATCTCCTATCGAACGTGCCATATACAATACGAGACTACCTCCCTGCCGCTTGGAACCACTGTTGGAATCAAGCAAAGTCACCGTTCAATTGGCGAATCCTGCTAGAACAGACCTTCTGGACTCCATTGATTCTCTATATTGCATTACCACTGGTATTAATAGTCGGCTATCACGTCATTGGTGCCAAGAAACAAGTCGCAACCATCACGCCGTTAACATTGAGAACAGCATTGCAAACAACAGCAGCAGGCAATAGACAAACACCAGTACAACAAGTGTCTGGAAATTACAAGGTCCTGTCAGTCTCAAATAATATGAACAACATGGCATTGGAGGATTCAATGCTGAAGCAACATAAACTACTCGCTGATCAGGCATATCAGGCTATAACCTCGGGGCTGGACAGAGAACAAGTTAATCATGATGTAGCTGGTGCATTAGAGTACTATAGACGCGGTGTCAGGGATTTGAGAGCCGCTTTGAGCATGCAGTTTACAAACAGAGATGAGAGGTAGTGCTAGTGATTCCATTATTGTGGAGTATTCTATCGCCTTTTTGGTCTCTGATGACTGATTTCATTGTAGAGACAAGGCTCAAGCTCTGAATGGAAAGCTGCAAAACAATTTGAGTCAGATCGAGGAGAGGATTAGAACTTTGACTGCTCAGTCCAAAGTTAAATGTGAGTTCCATTAAAAACGATGAGAGTTATAATTGACTAGTAGATCCACGCTCATTCGTCTCCTCTGTAGCGCCCACTTTCACGGCGCCAGCATCAGCTGTTTCGCCTATGGTATCTAGACCCACAGTGAGCAGGACAAACTCTGGACAAGACGCGGGGCAGGCATCACGATCATCTCAGGTTGGGCGTTCCACTAGCAGGATACGTAAAGTCGATGAAACTCATCAACCCCATATCTCATAGCAACCAAGACCGGTATCAGTCTCACAGCTCAAAGGCATCGACACAGTCATGGCCAACAAGATATTGAACGAGGTTATGGATGCTCGACCTAATGTCGCGTGGGATGATGTAGGCAAGTATCACCGTTTGCAATGATTTGATATCCTTCAGCACTCCTTACGGTTTGCTTTTTGCCTTTGGCGTTAGTTGGTTTAGACGCTGCAAAACAGGCACTTAGAGAGATTGTAGTGTTGCCTTCGTTACGGCCAGAGCTCTTTACTGGTTTGCGGGCTCCGGCTCGTGGTGTGTTGTTGTTTGGACCACCTGGAACTGGGAAGACTATGTTGGCCAAGGTATCGTTTGGAGAGACGACATACACTTTTTGTCCCGATTGTGCTGGGCCCTGAATTGTCATTTTGATGGCTCCATTTAGGCTGTTGCTCATGAGTCGAAGGCTACCTTCTTCTCCATAAGTGCCTCGTCCCTTACGTCGAAATTCGTATGTCTTCATTGGATGTGTATCTGCCTTTTTTTGCTCAACCACATTTCATTGGTAGGTTGGCGAGTCAGAAAAGATGGTGCGGACGCTGTTTGTCATGGCACGACAACTTCAACCATCTATAATATTCATTGGTATGTCGCAAAACCAGCGATGCTGTTGAATAACAATCATTTCTAACTTCAATTGGGGGTTTCTTTTGTTAGATGAGATTGACTCAATATTGACGGAACGAAGTGAGAATGAAAATGAAGCTTCCAGACGGCTCAAGACAGAATTTCTGTTACAGTTTGATGGTATTACAACGTCGACAACGGATAGGTTACTCGTCATGGGTAAGTGGTGGTACTACGTGATCAGGTTTTTGTGCTGCTGTTTGCTGTTCTAATACGTGCTGTTAAGGTGCAACGAATCGACCTCAAGAATTGGTATGTTCGCGACCACACATCTTTAATCTCCAACAAATGTGAAAATAACTTATGCCGGTTCTACTCTAACTGATAGGACGAAGCAGCTCTACGTCGTCTCGTCAAGAGAATTTACATTCCATTACCAGAACCAGCAACACGACATCAACTATTTCTACACTTGTTGAAGGGACACAAGCATGCTATAAGCGATTCGGATATACGTAATATTGTTGGATGGACTGATGGTAGGTGAAGTAGGAGGTAATCGATTGATTGTGGTCCCTTTCCACTGTAATGACTTTTCTGTATCTCAAGGTTACTCTGCCAGTGACATTACTGCTCTAGGTAGGATACCAAGCGATCATATTTTGCTTTACATACTGAACACCACATAATGAACACCGCATAGTCAACACAACCAAAATACTAACCGTGACGACAAATCATCAAATAGCGCGAGAAGCCTCACTTGGTCCATTACGGTCACTAGGAGATCAACTGGTATCTACACCAGCAGATCAGATCCGACCCATCATCTCCAAGGACTTTGCAGAAGCCGTACAAGTCATTCGACCGTCCGTCTCTCGTGAGTCCTTGACAAAGATGGAAGCCTGGGGACGTGAATTCGGTACTTTCGGTTGAGTAGGAGAGCTTTTTAGAGTGATTTGCATTGTAGAGATCATGAAATCATGTACATGTGTACATATCAATAATAATCACGACATGATATGGTCTTGACATTCCGGGAGAGGGGTTGTTTTTTGGGCTTCGCTCTTGAAATTGACGATTTTGGCCAACATTGTAAGAAGGAAGAAAAGGGTGGCGGATGTGGATTTGGTTGCTAGCATGCTATTGAATGAGAATGGAATCGTAAGCTGCTTGTTATCCGATTCTGTTTTTATCAGCACACATCAAAAGATCTTAGCGAGAATATATGCTGATACACTATATATCCATTAGGTGACACTCGAGTTGTGTGAGCAGACCATTAGGAACTGATGTAAACACTGCGACTTACGTACTCTAGGCAAAATATGTCTCAAAACAAGATCCAGACGTCTTCGGAATCAGATTTGGCACGGATTCGATCAATGTTCAATATGATGACGGTTTGATATGCTTCAAGGTTGCTCCATTGCTTTGTACTGAGGTTCAAGTCACTTGAGCGTATTTGGTTGATCTTCTGGGTGAGGTGATTATGTAACTATTATGTAATAATTACAAATGCGCAGTCACAGATGCGGAGGATAGTTATCATTAAGTACATTCAGTCACGCTGTGGAAGAGATTTGTCTGCATTCATAATCAACCAATACCTCATTGGCACTCTCCCAAGTCAAGTTGTAGGCTGAATAAACGGCTTCCAAACCTCAAACAACCAATCACTGACACAAACAGCCCTACTGTCATGTAAATTAAGAACCCCTAGATACCAGATTTACGCGTTTCAACACGACATTTCGTAGTTGGGATACAGCACCGACCAATGAAACATGGTGGTGTTTTCTTGGGCTTCGGCTTGTCCTTGCAGTCGCCAGTTGCTGATTTCAACAAAGACATTTGGCTACGAGTTGAGGAAGAAGAACGAGGATGGCCGATATTGAGAAGCAGCAAATGGATAAAGTGACTAGCATGCTATTGGATGAGAAGAGAATCGTAAGTTGGCATGCTAGGTCAATCAGCAAAGTGGCGAAAGATCGCAGCTTGTATGAAGAGTCAAGTTCTGACTTGATTTGCATCTTATACCTGTCTTATATTTTGAATCTCGTATTCTCTATCGTGATCGTATACTGATCCAGTACATCCATTAGGTGACATTCAAGTGTTTGAGCAGAGAATTAGGGATTGATGTAAACACTGCAAAAAGGTAGGCTTACATCTGAAAAAGACCATATCTGACATATCAATTCATTGATTTGAAATGGCCTTCATCGTGTTAGAATACTGGAATCATATGTTGAATCATCAAAAGATCAAGCCATTCCTATCTACTATTTGCAAGGCGAAGCTGCCGCTCCTGCAATAGGTATACTGGCTCTTGCTGTGGAGAAGGATAATCTTGATGGTATGTTATTTGAGTGTTGCATTATATGGTGTTGTCTGCATGAGCTGCATTCTTCAAGTACATCGATCTATCAAGAAGTACTGAGTTTTTTTTGCCATGAACCACAGTTGCCAAGGAACGATTCAAAAAGTACACTATGCATGTATATGGACTCTTGCCTGAAAAGATCCAGGTTTGTTGCACTGGGGTGGAAAGTACGTGAGAGGCAGTGTTGCTCAAACGCATACTTCTCTGTTTTAGAATGCTATTGATGCTATGATCAATGTGGATATCCTGGTTGCTCGCGATGATACCCCAAGCTCTTTCGCGTAAGTGCTGTATCAAATACTGTTATTATTTGTCGAACTAGTATGATCTCTATTCTCACGTCGTCTCACTCAAAATAGCAAGGCCCGAATTGTCAAGAATCATAGTGTCACGTATGCTCAACGTGCGGCTGTACCAGACAAGGCACCTAAAGCTGCAGCTTCTTCTCAAGTAGGATGTTTTCACCGCAGTATGCATCATTTGCATTTGATTTGACTTTTTTTGCCAACACTTTCATCAGGCTTCCAAGCCAACAGAGGCACTCAAACCATTCGCTTCCTCGTCTTCTACCAAATCATCGAATGCCAAAAGTGGCAAGGGGAAATCGTATGTCCGTCGCAATCTTCCTATACTTCGAAGTCTTGTTTGTCAGAAACTTCATCTCATCATAAACTCTATTTTTAGGAGTGCTGCTACGAAAGCCAAAGGGCAGCCCTTCTTTAAAGGTGGTAATGCTTCTGCTGCCAAAACAACCGAAGCATCCAACAAGAAACCAGAACCACCAGTTGCGTTATCCAAGACTGATAGTACTGCCAGTCGTGATACATCTTCACCAAAGAAAAGAAGACGTGAAGAGTCTGATGATGAAGGCATGTGTGATTGTGTACAGGTCGAAAGTTTGCAAACCTGTACTTCGATAGTTTGATGGTTTTTGTTGTTTGACTTTTTTTTTCCTTTCACAGAGGAGGCTTTCGAAGATGAAGAGATGAAGAAGATAAGCATGCTGGCAGCTGAAAATGCTCATGCAGTCCAGAATCAAGCTGAAGGAAGAGATGCTGCTGATGCTGGTGGAGAAGACGAAGACGAGAATATGCCATCCTTCCAAGATGATGAGGATGCCAGTCCAGTACAACCAACACCACCAGAGAATGCTCTATCTGATGCTATGGATGTTGATCAAGGTACTTGTCCCTTTGTGTAGAGAAGGTTGAAGCGTTTTTGCTTATCGAACAAACATACTTCACAACAAAATAGAACCTCAACAGGAAGCTGGTGATGTTCGTCGTGTCAAGAAGACGAGAAGGGTCAAAAAGACCAAGCAAGTTTACGATGAGAAGAAAAAGATGATGAGTAAGTCAACTAGGTTTTCAAAGGTCACCCTTTTTTCGCACTGCTTGCGAATTCTTAACCGCATGTTCAACACAATCCTATAATAGTAATGAGGGATGTAGTGGAAGAGGAAGAGTATTCCGAAGATGAAGTGATTCCTCCGCCACGACGACCAGCACTACCAAAAGCAGCAGCAGCAGCAGCTCTACCAGTGGTTGCACCCAAGGCATCAGCCAAACCATCAGGAGGATCATCTAGTCCACCTCCAGCCAAGAAATCAGGTGGTGGAGGTGCTAGTAAGAAGAGTAAAACGAAGGATACTGGAAATCAGCAATCGCTGTTGAGCTTCTTTGGCAAACCAAAGTCATAAGAGGAATGGGATAATTTAGGGTTTGTATACGTATTCAGAAGAGCGTAGATATGTACATTACTTAAATATAGAAATAGGAAAAAAACCAATCAAATGCCTCGTAAGGATTCACTTTTAGTGATTACGACACACCACCAGTCGACTCTACTCTATCAGCAATCCCTCTCACATGAATCATCCACCCAATAACAATAACCAGCGATATACAATACGCATAGAAAAAGTACTGCAGCATAATCCTTGTGCCCCAGCTAAACACTGATTTCGACCTCACAAGCACCGTCCCCAACACCCCAAATCCATACACTATTATCAGCACAAGCGCGACAATGACCCCCTTTGGGAATTCGACAGCCACCGATCCGATAATAAGTCCATAGATGATTATCGCAAGACACAAGAGGACTTTTTGCGATGGTGTTGTTAGGCCAGCCTTGATTTTGACGTTGCGGTAAGCGTATGCGTGTGTGAATGAGACGAGGATGCCGCCGATGGCGTATAGGTAGTGGCCGACGTCTGTGAGGGCGAGAGTGACACGTCAGCCAATTGAAAAGAGTGCTGCTGGATGGAAAGATATCACTGCAGCTTACAATGCTCCCACGTGGTCCTCGTATATACATAACCATCATTCAGCAACACAGTCAGTGCTCCAGACGTTGACGGTATAGCCAGCGCGTCTTCAAATACATGCTTGAACATGTTTGCTGCACTGTGGAAACCAGCGCCCTGTTGGTAAATGGCTGCTGAGACTGTGAAGCATAGGGATACGAGGACGATTTCTAGCATGAGGTCGTGTTAGTGCATCTGTGGTTTTGGTATGGGTTTGAAGATGTGTACCTGTTCGGGATCCAACTTCGAATATCCGAGATTCAAGCAGTATGAAGAATTGGAAGGGGAGTGTGCCGATTGGTTCTATGATGCGTACTACGTCGTTTGATGTGTACCAGCTAGTGGGAGGGGGGATGTGTCAGAAGGGTGTTTGATGATAGGTGTCAGCGACACACACGGTGTGAGAAACAGAACGGGAAAGAGGAAGTGTTTCTTACCCAGGATGAGATGCATCGTATAGCGGGATGTCATTTGCGAATACAGGGATTATAGTCATTAAAATCGTCCATAGGTTAGCGAATACGAGCAGATACAAGACTGTATTCACTCGAATGTCTATCTCGTCAGGAGCATCCGATATCAGGTTTGCAGATGATAAATCCTGTCTCCTATTGTCCAGTGCCATGAAAGAGATCTGCAAATTGAAACCGCGTCTAGGATGTAAAAGTTCAAGTTTGTTCTGATTTGAGAAAAACACAAAAATGGATGCATGTTGACAAACCCCACAAAACATCGAAAAGCCTAAATTTGCTTGTTTCTTACATGGGAGAGCTAATCATGTCGTATCTACCAGAGGATGTCCTGATCGTCTTTGCACGGACAGCTGGCACTCTACTGGATCCCTACGTCGCTCCCATACATGCCATCATCAACACATACATCCCTGCTCCAGTGCACTCATTCCTCATCCAAATCAAAGCATCCCACTCCCAATCCCTGCCTCTCATGAACCCAATCGACGTGCTATTGATAATTGCTGCTTACTTGGCCATCGTCACCGTCGGAATGGCTCTCATGAAAAATCTGCCTCGCCAAGATGCGAAATGGTTGTCTCTGTATCAGAATACGACGGCGGTCGCACTGTCAGCGTATATGATGTATGCTATCTTGACCGAGGCGGCCAGGAATGGGTATACGCTGTTTGCGAATAGGCTGGACGAGAGTGAGAATGGTGTCAAGGTATGTGTGGAAGAAAATGGGGAATGTATTTCTGTGGTTGCTTGAAAACAGATTATTGTGATAGAGTTGGATTCGGTGAACTTGAACTAACATGTTCTTCCTGTCTTAGATGTCCAAGCTCATTTGGCTGTATGTTGTCGAACTTTTTTGGCTGGTTTGAAGCTTACAACCCCAAAGCTGACACATCTTCCACTCAAATCAGATTCTACTTTTCAAAGATAACTGAATTCACTGATACTGTAAGTACGAGGTGCAATGTGCAGGAGCTTTCAACATTCATACGATCTCTTTGTGTGAGGATATTTTGCTAAGCGGAACATCACTAGTTCATAATGATACTAAAGAAGAATAACCGTCAAATATCATTCCTGCACTTGTACCACCATGCATCTATCTTTGCTATATGGTGGTTGGTTACGTATGTTGCTCCCGGCGGTGAAGGTAGGACTGTTGAGGAACTCGAGAAGAGCAATAAGGAAGGCTCATTTGCTGGTTTTTGCTTTTCTTAGGATACTTCTCAGCTGCCATGAACTCATTCATCCACGTCGTCATGTATGGATATTGTAAGTGCGAGGAAGACGCTGTATACTTTAAGTCAGCTGTATCAATGGGTTTTTTGTTGGTCCATCCCACTCAACAAACCACTGAAACCTGTCGCACTCCTTATAGACCTATTCACATCATTCGGCGTCAAATTCGTTTCAATAGTAAAACCATACATTACCATGATGCAAATGACACAATTCACACTCATGACCGTCCAAGCCACATACGACACATACGTGAACTTTAATCACGGAATGTGGAGCAAGACACAGGGTTACCCATTAGCTCTGTCAGTCATCCTACTAGTATACATGCAAACTATGCTGGCACTGTTTGCCAATTTCTTTAGACAGGATGCCAAGAGGAGGAGTGCGGAGAAAAAGAAGACTGCTGCTGTGGCTGCTGCAATTGATAGCAGCAGTAGTGGTAGTGCTGGTAGAGAGGTTAAGAATCATCCGTTGGAAAAGAGTGATTCGGGCTTTGCAAAGGAGGATTAGAGGGGCTGTTACGATGCATGCTGTTTTTGGGATATATATGACTGCCGCAGTAAAGTACAGAGGTAACTCTAGTATGACAGGAAATATAAATTCAAGTGTACGAATTGTAGGTTGATTTTCGGTTGAAGGAAAGTGGTTCGAGCACATTCGTCACGCGCCGTGCGAGAGTCTGACCATTCTTGGTAACATAAGCGCGAAAGACAGGTTTAAACTTTTGCTGTGTTTGTGTTTGCAACGTGACGGCTGTTCTTGCACTTTGCTGCTGTGATAAGAGCATAACGAGAAGCAACGATAAGGAATGTCCTGATGTCGAAGCTAGTACGCCTGCCATGGCGGACGAGGAATAAGGCATTCCACGGTGATGGTATCCGGCAGATAAACTGACTTGCGTCTTCAAAAGTCTTGATAGTCTTGATTATGGATTCTCACGTTTCCGGATGGATGACCTGAGTTCGGTACTCTCCTTATTAGCCTGAATCGCTTGGAATCATTACGGACGAATCGCATCACACCAGCCCAAACATCCGATTCAAAAACCTGGGTCTCCAATCATTTCATTTTCAAGACCATTCTGTGTGATTGCTTCTAAACGAACGACGAAAGATATCGTACATACCGGAAGACGCCTTTATATCATTCGCAGAATAGAGTGGATGAGAGTGAGGATGGGTTTAAGGTGTGTTTTGAATGAGACGTTTTGAATTGATATTCAGATTTTTTGCTGGAGGGAAGCCGCGTTACTGCTGACTGTATCATTATGTATAAAAGAGTGCCACTTCTGTCTATTATATGGTGTAAGCTTCGAGTAACCCTGCTGCGACGGGGTATAGTTTGTTTGAGGGACACTGTCCGGTTGAGGCTGGGTTGACGGATGAGATGTAAAGTACAGACGAATTCTCCTTTTTTTTTGCTTGGAACAGGACAAAGTTGATAGTGATAGCTAGGGACGATATTTTTCCCTCAAATCTATCGTAGATGTCGAAACTCATTTGGTTGTAAGTGGTTTTGAATGTTTGAAGCGCTCTAACGCACAAAGAACTCACATCGATACCCAATTGTATTAACGCTTCTTTACAAACATCATAGAGCCTACTCATACCGTATGTCTGATGTGGTTTATTTTGAAACTCTGACAAAGGTCATTCCACCGAACCTTCTTACGGATTTTTTTGATGAAGACATTTTCTGATGAAGCGGTCTGCCAGAACGGCTGATGTGGGTGTAAACGTAGGGAAGGAAGATTTTCAAATGTTGTAACTGTCGCATGTGAAAAAAGAGCAGAAGCTGCGACTAGGATGTATCACAGATAGCAGAAAATGAAAACGCAAACAAGAAAGTAGACACGATGTATGGTATATCAACAATCTTCAGTTTTATGTGATGTGCAGAAATATTACAACAGGGTATGTGATGTATGTATGTGTGCAAGATCAGACGTTGAGAATATGCCATTTCAATCATTCAGTACCACTATCAGCAGAGAATGGGTTTGCGAATCGGTGTTTCCTAAGATTAATTATAGAGCACAATATGTTCGTTAGTGAAAAAAGATAAGGCAACAAATCTCCCAAAGAAATGAAGGTATTACCTCGCACTGGCATTCTTCCTGTTGTGATTTCCGATTTGGGCCTTGTGCTTATCTTTATACGATCTCCCTCTTGGTTGACCTCGCCCTCGTGTTGAGGATCCACCTCTTTGGGCAGGAGCATCACCGCCTCTGCTAGATGGTAGACCTGGTTTGGCATGTGCAGTTGATTGTTGTTGTTTATCATCATTATCTGATGATTCACTCTCATCATCGTCGTCTTCCTCCTCCTGGTGACGATTATGATGATTTGGATTGGGTTCCAGACCGCCTGGCATAAGAGATTCCATGCGATCCTGTAAAGAAAAACTATTAGGAGACGCAAAAAGAGCAAGCCAAAAACGGCCGCCAGTTGCCCGCACAAACACCACATAAGTCGCAGTTCTTGATTAGACTTACAGTATCTCGCAACAACATCTTTGCCCAACCCTCAATCTGCTCATCAGTCCAATGAGTGAAATTCTTCATTTCACCTCTAATTCCGGACTTTCTCGACGACTTTTCAAAAGCACCTGGAGCTGACGTATATATCTTGATCAAATACGATTCAATCTTGGGATCTGGTGCTGTCATAGTTATTTTCGTGGACGGTCGAGCACCCTTTTCGAAAGCAGTCTCCATCTCATCTACTGCTTGTAGTTCGACTGTTCCAGCTAGTTTGATGTCTGTTGAATCATACGTGTCATCGTACTCGTCATCATACATCTCATCGTATGCAGCTGATGATATGAAGGGGTCTTCTTGCATGAACGCTGGATCGTTCAAGAGAATGTGGGATGTTTTGCTAAGTGAGGATTCGAGATTAGAATGCGCGAAAAACATCAGGATCCAAGAAGACTCCATAAGCGAGCTTACTCCTTCTTGCCGATTGACACCATTGACAGATCGACATCCTTTCTGGCAAAGACATCAAACTCGTCTCCGTCAAATATGTTTCGGCGAGTCGACAGGACGGATTCTTCAATATCCGGTTGATCTAGCGACATGTCCACTACAGCTTCTATACTACTTGAGCGTTTTAGTGCAGGAGGAGGTGGTGCAGTTCGTTGCCTAAGATATTGAAGGTGGAAATAGCATAAGTTTTTAGCGTTTCACAGAGTTTGATGGGAGGCTCGAAGGAAATCACTCTTACATGAGACGATCCAGTTTGGCAACGTAATCAGGTAAATCGTCTTCCAAGATTTTCATTATAACTGTTTCGGCATTGTTATTGAATGCAAGTAGACATGCCTGGCAGAAAACATATTCAGTTTTCATTCAACGAACTGCTCGTGGTGTTGGCGTACCTCAATAAACCCTTCACCAAGTTCTGGAAAGAGATCTTGTACTTGTGATATCAATGAGCTTCGACGAATGTACTCTTCGTCCAGTGGTGGAACCTACAGTAAAACCTTGTCTGAGGCAAACGAGAAAAAAGCGGAAATTATGCCATGATCACCTCAGAGTACGAAGGTATTCCATCATTATGTGAAGCCTGTACACCATCAGCACCACTATACTGATGCGACTGTCGTTTCTTGTCCATCCTTCGGACCTTCTTGACACGTTTAGCTTCAGCGTTACCACTGAAAGCCAACAATTGTTCCAAGCTAGCCAATATATAGTCAATCCGAGCATCATCACCATCTAATCGTACATCTTTAAGAGTACGTAATCTACCAGCCAGATCATATTCTACATCCAAATCAACGAGTAATGGAGCACCGTGCAGGAAGGGTACTGGTTCATCGAATTGAGCTTGATCCAATAATAGGTGAATCAAGTCACATAACTTTTCGGCTGCTTCTGTTGCACTTATTATTGGTGATTGATTGGCTGCTGGTGTTGTTTCATTGTGTGTATCTAGTTTACATGGCTGGAAGAAGGCCGAATCGAGCAAGTGGTATACAAGACTCAATACGAGACCTTTCAGTGCTTTGACTCGATCAGATAATGAGGTTTGATCAAACATATCGATTACTGGTTTACTATTCTGTACAAGGTTGGCGATACTATAGGTTGCGAGGAGTGTGGGTATGAGGTCTGGTTGTTGTATAAGTGCTGTTGCTAGTGTCATACCAGCCACAGTGGCAGTAACCTCAAACGACCATATAGCATCAGTCAAGAATTCAATTTCGGCTGACACTTCGTCGTTGGCATCACTATTATTATTAGGTGGTTGGCCATTCGGTGTTGAAATTGATGTGGCCGAGCTAAATGTATCTATAACAGCGACAGCACCACTGCCTTTACCCTTCCCTTTACTCTTCCCACCACTCCTCTCGGTAGCCTTTTCACGTCGTCGTTGCATACCCTTCACAGTTGAGCTCAAGACACTCACAGCGTTCAAGAACTCGACTATATACGACTCGTGTGAATCCAATAACGTGTCCAAAGCAACGGACACAGAAGCAGCATTGACCTGACCATATATAAACACGAAATCCATAATGACTGGGACGCTAAATATACCAAGCTTTGACAGAGCTAGCCCCCAGTCGTCACGATCCCATAGCGAGTCCAGTTGATCTTGTTCATCAACGAGACATAATCGTAGTATCAATATAAATACGAGACGAGATAGTACTTGATGTTCTGCTGTGTTTTGTGCTGTAAAGGTGACATTAGTAGTTTCTGATTCTACATTGAGATGTGAGTGTGATGATTTCAATAATTTGCTACATTGAGTCAAGTAGCTATCGAGAAACGACGGTAATGAATTCGACGTAGGCGATAGTATGGATGACCAAAAGACCTGGAATGAGGTGTTTAATAGCGATGATAGCTCGGATGTAGCGAATTGCAAAAGCTCAGTGAGCTCAACTGGTGACAATCGAGTTAATGGTAGTATTGGAGGGAGATTTATAGGTATTGCGTCAGCCTCCGATGGCGGTGGCATCGTTATCTACAGGGTAACGACCTGGATTTAAAGTTCACAAAGCTTGAAGCTGTTGACATGGGTTTTGAAGAATGTGGTGCAGTTTCCGGGACTGAAAGAATAAGGACTTTAACAGCTCCGTGCACCTTCCGGGACGTGTTTTTACGTGTTTCTTAGTACTACTAGCGTTATTTCTAGTGGAACTGTTGTAGAACTCGCCAACATACATGATTTCGACAGTTGAACAAATTGCTTGTGTGTTGTGAGAGCTGCTGATCAAATTCGGGCTTCTCGTATTTCACATTGATACGTGGATATAGCTTTCTATTTCACTCTAAAGTAGAAAGTATACAAACACGCAACAAAGACTCAAGACAAACGATTGCCAGCTCCAACAACCTAGATCAAAGGCGTCACAACCACGTATTTTCCCTCCAAGTACGCGTTCCCAACGTTTTGTGGTGACGTGGGATCGTAGGATTCCAGATCGTCCTATTTGAAGTATTTGCGTCAGGTCAAAGGAAGCCCAACCAAGAAAACATAATTCCGGAAAGCTCACCATCCAGCCCAATGTCCACCACGAAATCAGGATCTGACTCAACTCTCACTACCTCGGGCCCATGCTTTACAAGTACTGGCACGGCTGTCGTCCAATATAAGTAGGCCAGTACGAATGCTGCAACCACTCACACCCCAAAACGACACGTTGAGTAAGACAAACAACGTTATGCATGCTCTGCGTCAATCTCTCAATCATTCGTTTACTTCCTGCATACGTTTCATCTAATCCCGCGGTGAGCAATTCATTGTTGTTGGACACGTGAAACCCACACGAGGTTTTCAACTCCAATATGGGCATTCGAGATTGAGCTCTGACCGCAGCTATATCCAGCAAGCAGTCCATGGATAGGGTGACGGTTCTACATAGTATAGCCATGGTGGTCATTGATGGTAGAGTAATGACGTAGTATAGTGCTTCGTGGATTTCACGTTGACTTCCATCAACATGGCAGAATACAAGACTTAGCGATTTAAGACACTTTAGACGTTTAAGCCAGTCCAGATCAAACCGGATGCTTGATATTCGTACATGCACTAATACAGATTCACTGTTCTCGAGTATAGCACTCGTGAGCACGTCCGGCAATTCGAAATATACATGTGGTCCGTTAACGGCATCTACTCGAAAACGTTCAAGCTTCAAAGCGGCTACACCTGCTGCTATATCCGTAAAGACTCTACTATCCCGTGACAAGAACCGGAAGTTTAGCTGTAGCTCCTTAAGTTTGGGAAACTGTGTTGACAAGGTCCCCCACTCAAATTCAGATATAAGCATTGTAGGAGATACTGATAGATGTGTCACGGTTGATGGCATACGTCGTAAAATACGGTTGTCTTTGAGTAGCGCAAGCTCCTTGAGTTTGTTTGCAGCCTGAATCCTTTCATACAGCTCTATATGATGTCCATCGAACAAGCCTCGCCTATTCAGACAAAGTGAGTGACGCTTTAGCATTGAACGTGGTTGTCAATTACCCAGCTCAACAACAGCGAAATGCGAGACAGACTACAAACATGCTCACAACCACATTCACTCACCAAGCCTTTGTAACGTCCATATCCAGCTCACGGATACAATCAAAAACCGGCTGCCTATATCCTTCAAACGGTTTGAACAAGGCGTCCACACATCGTTGACCGACACCAACGCTGCTCGAAGATATATAGTTCCCTGGAACGCTCTCATACAACATCTCCACAGCCATATAGTTCAGCGTCTTGCACACCAGAGATGCAGAATACAGCTCTCGCGTCAGTAGGTATTTGACTATGTTAATCCAAATGTCGTTGGGAAGATGGAGGCTTGCCGCAACAATGATGATGAATGTTAGATCTTGTTGCCGCTGAGGGTTGAGATGGGAATTGTGAGCTAGCAGCATACCTGGATTTCTCAGCAGTGAGGGAAGTGCCTTCCTTTGTGGTTACATGTGTTGTCGTGGCGTCGCTTGGCACAGAATCTGATGTTGCTGTTGAGACCACGTTTCCCATGATGGAGGCCTAATAATACACGTACTTTAGAGTTAATTACACGTAATCCAGCGCAAATCAACAATATTTGCATCAACGCTGGATGGTATAAAACGATCAGATCTTGCAAGGCCTTCATGTGGTACATGCACAGTCACCTTCCAAACTCGAATTGACAGGAATGACGAAATTGATCGAAGAGGACTTAGAGGACGTGAGTTTTCGTGTTTATTAGCTACTACATACGTTACTTCTAGTTCTGGTAGAACACATCGAGGTCACTTGAATTCAGCAGGAGGATGTATCGAAGACGAGGAAAGCTTGATTTCAATGACACAACAATCTGGACAATGATATAGACAACACTCCCTTAGCTCAGACCTGTATTTGCTATTTAAGCCTCCTAACTTTTTTACAAGTGAGTGTTTTGTCGAGACGACTGAATATAGTAGCTTTCTGCAACGTTCCAGTCAACGGCCGTCCACCATGCATCAATATAGTCACGACGACGGTTGTTGTATTTGATATAGTAAGCCTATATCAGAAGAGCGGCGTGAGAATTCAATCTTTGCGTCGTTTGATATTTACCTCGTGAAAACAACGAAAACTTACATGTTCCCAGACATCCAAGGCAAGGATGACATCAAGTTGTCGTTCTTTATCACTATCATTAAACTCTGGAATATCCTGATTGGCAGTCTTTACCAGCTTCAACTTGCCCGTAGCTGGAGACCTCACCATGAACGCCCATCCAGACCCAAACACACTCATAGCCAATGCAGTAAAAGCCGCCTTGAATTCATCCCATGATTTGAATTGCGCTGCAATATCAGCCAACAGCTTTGAGTCACCAGCAGGCTTTCCTTGGGCAAGAGACGGAGGACACAGCGAGTCAAAGTAGATTGCATGGTTGACATATCCACCACCGTGGTTGCGGATTACAGCCTTTGTCTTTGCGTCAATTGTAGTATCAATAACAACAGAAGTCTGATTTTCTTCAGATGCAATGTGTCGTAACAATTGCAATGGTGACTTTTCAACGTTTGCTGCTGCTGCATTGTAGTTGTCTGAGGGTAGCGAGTTAGACACGTAGAGGGTCGAAACGAGCTGCAATACACACCAATGTAAGCTTGGAAGTGTTTGGTATGGTGTAGAGTCATGGTTCCTTCATCAATTGCCTGAGGTCCCGAGCCGATGGTTAGTGTGCGAAAACGACGTCTTGTATCACAAGAGGAGAGGGAACTTACAGGCTCATAGGCAGCGTATTCGTATCGTAATTTCGGGAGTTGTAGTGCCATGGTGTAGGTTTTTAAGGTTTGAAAAGGTCGGTTTGTTTGGTGAGAGATTTTTGCTGTTGGAGCGGCAAGAAAGCGTCACACACAGAACTACTATCCCTCGCAACCTACCGAGGACGCTCAATAATAAGGACGACAGTATCAATAAACAAGCTCTCCTAACACTGTATCTCCGTATCCCACGTCTCCTCTTACCGCCTCACCATACGTTTCAAAATTCCACGAGACTTTTGGAGTCACAGGTAAAAACTGAAAGAAAGTCTTTGCACAAGTGTGGGAACCTCGATTGTGGTGTGATCAGTCTAAATGATGGAGTATACTAACCTTTTTGCTCTCTATTCAACCTCCTCAGACTACATTCAAATGACATCAACAATTTCCATCTTCGGAGTGTGCCAGCTAGAAACAACGACACCAACTAGCGCCAATAAACCTGAATGTCGCGGTCTAGCAAGACTGACTTCCCAAGGAGACCGTCTCAAAGTAGACATCACTCTAGATCTTCCCGTCGGGCGCTACAGCATCTCCGTATCGGAATTCGGAGATCTGTCCAATGACATCTCGGCCGGGCCTTCTATAATGTCCTTAGGTCAAATCGCTATCCACGATTCTGGACAAACTACTACAATCCTATCAGTCGATGGGACTGTTGCTGAGCTTCTTGGTCGATGTATGATCGTTGAAGAGGAAGCATCGGCTGGTAATGAGCATAAAAAGCGAAACATATTGATTGGAGTGATTGCACATAGCTCGGGCCAGTTCCAAGATCCCAAACGTGTTTGTGAATGTGATGGGAAGACCAAGTGGGAGGCGTGCTCGTTGTAAATTGCTTGCAAAAGCAATTTTCATGAACCACAAACGAATAAACATTGCTGCTAAAGAGCTACAAGTGTAATAACAGCAAATATAAAGAACATGCCTGCTCCCTGTAGATCATCATTTCATGAGTTCGACCAATCAGTGTTTAACCATTCAGTGTTTCTTCAGCTGTTGCACGGCCACTCGTCTCCGAAACAGGAGTTGCGAATTAGGTATACCCGGAGCTTCTAAGAACGAACCCACACAGCTCCCTCTGTTCCCTTGATTGCTTTGGTGATTAGGTTGAAATTCTGATGTTGCAATCAACAACGTGTTGCCCGTAATATAGACCTATAAATCCACGAATCCACGTATATTAGAGCGAATAACACGTAAATCAGAGCAATTCAATAGCTTTGGATTCGCCAGTCGATAGTATAAAACGGTCACCAAATTCATATATAACTCATAAAACATTCAAAACATCCATTCAGCATCCAAACTCGAGCTCTGACGATAATGAACAAGCGAAAGAGGGTCTTTACAGAGTCAGGTACTCCAATAAGTGTGTTCATAAGCTCAATGTCCAGAGACTAACCTATTCTTTATATCTTGCTTAGTGCGGGAAGTCATGTATGCTTACGGAGACACGAATCCACCTGCTTCTGATACTGTCGAATTGATGGAAGACCTGCTACTTGAATACTTTTATGATTATGTATGCTTCTCCTCGCATTCAGTCTTCGTACGGCCTCAAACACATCACACATCTGAAATTGCAAGACCCCAAGCGTCTGTTGCTTGACATGCTTTCAACCTAGTTGAATCCCAATCAAAAGCTCTAACTCAGTATTTTACCTAGTTACGAGAGGTGAAAAAGTGCTCTGGAGCTAGAAAGACCAAGTTGGTTGATTTCTTGTTTCCATTGAGGCGAGATCCTCCCAAACTGGCTCGAGCCAAGGAACTGATTGTCAAGGATAAAGAGATTCGGAAGGCACGACAGATCGCTGGTGGTGAAATCGACGATCTGCAAAAACTCGCAAAGGCGAAAAACCAATAAGTAGTATAGAATTGTATAGGAGCGTCTTTGGTTGCATTGACAACTGTATAAAACATCATTCTTCTTGCTTTCAAAAGTGCTTTTATTTATGTTTCTTCCGTATGCTTGACTGTACAAGAGAGAAGGAATCAAAAAAATGCCACTATGTTCATTCAGAGTTGTCTTGTCTTCTACTAGTATTTACAGCTTCAGCTTCTTGTTTTTAATTCCTATGTACAGGCTCTTCCCTATTCTACGAGATGGTATCTTATACACCCCACCTCCAGAATAGCCTGTAAACAAACCAAGTCTGTAGCTGAAGTGAAATTCGAGACAACCAACTCAATACCATCGGAGCCATCATTGATGTGGTATCGCTTGGAGACGTGGGGATATATTTGGTGGTAGGAGCGCTTTGCATCCTCGTGCTTTATCTTACGGAGCGTAGTGAGTTCCTTGAGTTTTTCCTGCAAAGAGAGATTGCGTTCCAGAGCTGTATCCAATTTAGCCTGAACACCACGTCCAGGTACATGTGAGAATTCACCGTCCGATGTAAGGTATTCTAGTTGCGGTAGTAGATAAGCAGCAGCAAGGGAGCAGTCCTTTTGGTCTGGCTCACCTAGAGCACCACGAATGTTGTGTATATTCTTAGCTTTCAGAAGCATGTCTTGCGCTGATTCCAGTCGCATCTCTTTCTCCTATAGTCCGTCAGTGTGAGTTGGGTTGATTTATAGGTAGTGTCTAATTAAAATGTTACCTACCTTTAACAAAACTGCGAGCGCTTTGACTTCATCTTTCGTCTTGACGACATCGTCCTTGGCTTTAATTAGTTCATTCTACGTTGTTGTTTGATGTGAAGTTCCACAAAGCCTCTCGCAGCCTTGAGATCCCTTACCAGGAGAGTAGCTCGTACAGTAAGTGGCCTAATGACCATCACGCAGCTTCGACGATATGCCGCTATTGGCATTGGCTTCTTGAATAACAAGTTCATCTTGTTTGATGTGACTAACAGCCAGACGAGGCCTCGAGGCTGGCGGAACCAAAACAAGCGAGCTGGTGAGCTGGTGGCCAGGTCAGCCCAGTGATTTTACTAGTATTACGTAAGTGGCGCAAGCGTCTGTTGCTTGGACATGCTTCAACTCAGTTGAATCGTCAATCAAAAGCTCTAACACAGTATCTACCTGTTACGAGAAGTGAAAAAAGTGCTCTGGAGCAAGAAAGACCAAGTTGGTTGATTTCTTGTTTCCATTGAGGCGAGATCCTCCCAAACTGAAACTGACAATCAGTTCCCCCAAACTGCCTCGAGCAAAGGCACCAAAGCTCGAGCAAAGGGGCTGATTGTCACGGCTGATTGTCCAAGGAATTGGCACGACAGATCGCTGGTGGTGAAAGCGACGATCCGCAAAAACTCGCAAAGGCGAAAAACCAATAGTTTGAACTTTGATCAATCTTTGAAATCTGTACAAAACATCATTCATCTTGCTTTAAAGAGTGCTTTTACTTATATTTCTTTGCAAATCATGTTACTTGACTGTGTACAAAAATAGAAATTCAAAATGCAAATGTTTTCATTCAGAGTTGTCACGCCTTCTACGTGGCGGCGAGGCCGATGAATCACGACGAGGACTCTTGGTTGTGGACTTTGGCTTATTACCAACACTTCCTCTTGATGCCACTGAACCACCATCACCAATAGAGCTTGATCCCGATTCACTGCTCCCACTACCAGATCCAGTTCCACTACCACTGCTGCTCGTACTACTAGACCTAGATCGTCGTCGTGGTTCGTGAGAGGTAGATCGTCCTCGTGACTCTTCAGCTTCTTCTGGTGTTTTAGGTCTGGACACCTTCTCATCATCCTCGTGTCGACGTCCTTTATCACCACTATCATGAGAGCGACGAGGCTTCTTGGAATCACGTTCGTCGTCGATGCTAGGAGATCGTTTCTTCCTATCACTACGTTCAGACTTTTCTCCACGATCACGTCTATCTCGAGACCTATCACGGGGTTCACGACGATCACGATCTCGGTCACCACCGCGACCTTTATCGGATTCACGGTCTCGACGAGACCTATCTATTTTATCTGCGTCTCGATCACCTCGTCCTTTATCTGATTCCCCTCCTCGACGGCTCTCTCTGTGATCACGGTCGTAACGACTGTCTCTATGTCTGTCGGAACGATCATCATATCGGTCTCCTCCTCGACTAGATCTGTCATGGTCGTATTCTCGTCTGTCTCCGTCTCTCCTGCTACTACTGCTATATCCATCGTCTCGTCTGCTACTACTCCTACTATAGCCGTAATCGTCAGGCCGTCTGTAATCTCCTCCTCCTCCTCTTCGATCGTCTTTGCGATCATATCTGCGGTCATCGCGTTGTTCTCTGCTGTAGTCGTTTCGGTTGCGGGCCTGATTGTCAAATCGACCTGATCTCGATGCTGGTTGTTCTGCTTGTGAAGGGAGAGGTGCGTCTATTCTCTCTGTCAGTTGACGAGCTTTAAGAGCAGCCGCCATTCGTTCTTGTGCTTCCTGTATGGTAGGTTTAATTGAGTTTAGTAAAGGCAGACCCCATGAAGATATTCTGATATAAGCTCACCTTATCTTCACGTAACTCCTGCTTCTTTGCATCCAGAAACGCTTGCGGTATACCCCCTATTGTCTCTTGAGCACTCAGTAGCAATTCCCATAATTCAGTCATAAAAGTTGCGGTATCCTTCATCAAGAAACCTGTAAGATTGATGTGCATTTCTTTTGGATTTGGTTCCTAGTATTAGCATATTATTGACGACTTGCTTTGACATTGACGAAGAGCAACAAGTAAAGCAAAATGAGTCAAGAATTCCAAACGTACTGGATCATCAAGCCATTCAAAGACCATATTGACAACTACTTCATCTTCCATGTTAAGAATAGCCGTGACTCGTTTGGTAATCCAAGGATGCATGACTTCCTTGTTGATTGATTTAGTCTTGACCTGGGTTGAATGCCAAATGAAGTTTGAATGATTTGATGTCGAAAAGCAACCCACTGATTTTGAGATGAAGGGCAAATACCTTCTTGTCATATATAGGTGGGAACTTTATAGACTTCATCAATTTAGCTTGCTTGTCCTTGAATCTGACATCCTAAAAGTGAGAAAAGGAAATCACATTTGTCGTTAGTTCTCCATTCGAGTAGAAGAAAGTAGTGATTTCGCGACTCTGAAGGCAAAGGCACGATATGAAAACTTACTTGGTCAAGGCTTGCACCTCTGAAACCTCCGTCAGCCATCCCTTTGATGTTTCTTCGCCCAAAATTGTAAGGAGTCGTTGCTCGAGATCGAAATCAGAGACAGGAGTAGGAGCACTTGGAGAAATGCGCGTCGAATCACGTGTAAAATGCTACAAAATGCTAATCTCTTATATCGGAATTGCAGTGATCGATTGTGATTTTGTGCCTTAAACCCCTTTCCAACATCCAGCGAATCGTAGGGATTGAATTGTAGCGACGAACTAACTGTAATGGCATCAGCTGTGGAGCCTAGGCGTAAAAAAGCGCATCTAATTGTGCCAAGAGATGTAGATCCGTTTGCCTACTGGTATGGAAACGCTGCACTGGGTTATTCTACATTTCTCCATGTTTGCTCATAACCACACCAGCGAATTGCTAAGTTTTCGATTGTTTCCTCATTTAGGCCTAAGCCGAGCTTGAACTTTGACGAGAACTTCCTCCATATCAGGTGTGAATCGTACATCTTGCAAAACATGGATTTTGCACGCAAGGTCGCACTACACTCATTGACCACCAAACCCAATCATTGACCACAATTACACCTCTAGTCCACCTCCAGTTTACGATGAGAAGCTGCCAATTAAGCCTCTGAAGGTGATCTTTGTTGGGGCTGGAGTTGGTGGCATCAATTTCGCAATCATGTCGCAGTACAGGCTAAAGAATGTGGATCTAGTTATATATGAGAAGAATGAAACTTTTGGAGGCACATGGTGGTACGTTACGATACTGATGAACGGCTGATCGTTGTTGACCCGTCTTCCATGTCGTAGGGAAAACAAGTATCCCAACTGTCGATGTGACGTACCTTCCCACTACTACTCGTGGAGATTCATGATTAACGAATGGTCCATGGGATATAGTGGCAGTGACGAGATCTGGTGCGTTCTACTCAAACATTCTGCCATGAGACATCAACTAATCAATTGTTACTTAAGGGAGTACGTACGAGAGGTGGTAGAAGAGTATGGCGTCGAGAAAATGGTCACCTTCAACTCTCGCGTCTTATCTGCTACATGGAATGAAGCCACCGCCAAGTGGCACGTTTCAACGGACGTTGCTGGAACAGTAAAGAACGAGACCTGTGATATCTTTGTCAATGGGCAAGGATTTTTGAACCGTCCCAAATTACCAGATATTCCGGGTGTAGAGAGCTTTGCTGGCCAGTTTTTGCATACTGCGAAATGTGAGGCATTTGTGTGAAGATTGTGAGGCTTGAAACCGCTCACCATTTTGCACATAAAACACAGGGGATCGAAGCTATGATTACTCAAACAAGGCCGTCGCCATCATTGGAACTGGCAGTAGCGGGCTTCAAACGATTTCGGGGGTCGTAGACAGTACGTTTTTGCACCTGGTTGGTACAAATTGAACCACCTAACTCACGCCAATATCTGTAGAGGTCAAGCGCTTGGATGTCTACATGCGTACTCCCTCTTACATTGCTCGATTCATGGTACCGGAATACTTTAATGATGATATGCAGAAGCAGTATCTCAACCCTGGTTAGTTCCGCGTTCTTTGATTGAGTCTGAGATGTCGCTCACCAGCTGGTATTTTAAAATAGATTTTTACCGTGACTGTAAGATTTTCTTTCACTCGTCGAAAAGCAGTCGTGAATTTTCACGGTTCTAAATCACATCATGGCTTAGACTGGAAACGAGCATGGAATGGAGGAGAGCGAACATGGGTCCTGTAGGCCAGTGGATTGGAGATGATGATATGCTCATTGCTAACACGTTCTTCCTTACAGAAACTGGCAAGGCTCTGAACTCCAAACACGTGTACAAAAGATGTGTCTTGACCGACTGGACGAAGAAGTAAAAGATCCTGTGCTGAAGGCTAAATTGACACCAAAGTATGGGTATGGTTGTCGCCGAATCACACCATCCACGAGCTTCTACAGAGAGTGCGTATCATAATTGATTGTTCAGTTCGTTGCTCGAAAGTCGCTTACAAGAAATGCTTTCCCCCAACTGTTAGCATTCAAAAGAAACACGTGAATGTAATCACAGACCCAATCATCCGTGTCACTCCAAAGGGCGTCGTAGTCAAGGATGAAGCAGGAAATGAGATCGAGCGTGAGATTGAAGTGTTGATATGTGCAACTGGATATGAAAACACGTAAGTTAGTTTAAGCCACATTCGGAAGCCCTATTAAACGTTCCTAATCATAATTCCGAATAGATATGTACCACACATCAAGATCACCGGTCTGAACGGAGTATCGATGCAAGAGAAATGGAAGTATATGGCTAAAGGATACAAGAGTGTAGCTTGTGCAGAATTCCCAAACTATTTCGTCATGATGGGTCCTAATTCTTGTGCTGCCGTAAGTGCCAGCGCTTGCTTTGAATGGTGCTCTGAATGCAACTTGTTGACCTCATCGTTTTAGGCTAACTCGATTCATATCCATGTAAGAACCAATCATCCACAAGAGCGTACCTCCACTAACCTTGCCCCATATCGTACTTTTCCTAGCTGGAAGCTTACGCAAACTATATCAACCAAGTGATTGTGAAACTCCAACAATCGGATATCAAGTACCTGCATCCAAAACAATCTGTTCAAGACGAATGGAATATTGAAGCGCAGCATGTCCTGCAACGCACAGTATGGGGATCTCAGAACCAGTGTGGGGGTTGGTACAAGAGGGGTGATCATGTCATTGCCCATTGGCCAGGTGAATATGTTGCTTGGTTTCGTGCGAATCTAAATTGAAGGCAAATCACGACTCCAAATACTAACCGTATTGCAAATAGGACCTGGTAACTCCTTAAACGATGCTCTGTTCAAGCCTATCTACTCTGAATATGACATCACGTATTGGAATCAAGACCAACAACAAGCTGCCGCCCGACTCTAGTTTCATTTTCGATATATTGTATTTGACAAAAACTTGAAATATAAAATGAGCGTTTATGGACTGACTCTACATACTATGTATGGTGGGGGTATATATCGTGATCTATGTCACAGCGTCGCCAAGATCAATCTCATCAGGCAAGTTCGGCAATGGCTTTGATCGTGGCGCTGGTGGCCTCTTGCGTCTAGATGGTGATGGTTCTGCGTTCGCTAGTGATGATAGTGGTATGACAGGCCCATTGAATCCGTCATTGTTGGTGTTACTGTTTCCTGTTCCTCGCCTCTTAACTAACGGTATTGGTTGATCCTCGCCGAGCTGTCCGGGCACTAGGATTGGCGACTTATTGTGGTTGCTGGATTGGGTTGCCTGTCTTATGATCGGCCAGGACATCTGGTGATCGTTGGTGCCCTGCTGTGGCGATACTACAATCGGTGACGTGGTATGGTTGTTGCTTGTGTCCTTCCTTCTAACCGGCGATGTGATCTGCTGTTCATTATTAACTTGCCGTGGCGATGTCGCTATCGCCACCGTATTGAGACTACTCAATGCTGTCCCATTCCCTCTAACAGGTAGTGGCTGCTGTTGTTCATGGTCTACTAGGCCTGGCGGCACAGATATCGACAACGTATTATGATTATTGGCTACTGGGCCTCTCCTTCGTCCTGGCGACGGCAGTGGCCGCTCCTCGTCTACTTGTGACAACACGGGCAACGTAGTTGTTGACGACGGTGGCGAATCATCCTCTATTGGCTGTATGGATTTTATATGTCCTCCCGTTCCATCTTGTCCAAATAACACCACTGTCAAGGTATTGAACTCGATTATGGCGAGTATAGAGGCAAACAGAACCGCAAGGATGCAGATCACAACGTTTCCAAAGTATGGTGTATAGTAGGAGTTGTTGGTCAGACCCACTGGCACGAATACGGCGCCGATTGCGGTGCTATTTATGTTGGTGCTGTGTGTGCTGTTTGAGCTTAAACCGACTCCGGCGAGTGTGTATGCTCCAGAGCTAAACATCAATACTAGGAAAAACGAGGGTCAGGATGCGACGAGTAGAGAAAGATCCAAGTGCATATTGCGTTGTTACATAGTATCGATATCAGAAGAATGACCGACCACCCAATCTCCACGGCCCTTCTAGATTTGAGTCCAGCTCTCGTCCAAAGCGCCAGATAGCGAGGCAGCAACACAATCATCGCTATAATACCTAAGAATCAAATGACAATGTGGTATTAGATCTACATCCAAAAATCTGGAATGAAAACATCAGTTCATCCTGAACTCACAGCTAATGCCTGAAATAACAACAGGAGCTACACATGTCCTGAGGGGATGAGTGAGAGCAGACTCATTTATGCCCAAGAACAACAAGCACTTTGGTGTTGGGACCAGTGCTCCTCCAATGATTGTACTTCCACCACAACATAGGTTCAACAACACTATCAGAATGCTACGACTCCACGCTGGCCGTGCATCATACGACTGTTCGAATGCCTGTCGCGTCATTTCAGATACTGATTTGCCCGTAGCGGCTCGACTTCCAAGTCGTAGTAGTTCCTGCTCGTTACCTGGAGCTTAATTTCTTTGGCGCAAGTTGGTGCAACCAAAACTCTCACTTTTTTGTGGAGAGAAATAAATTACGAGGGAGACAAAAGTACGCGACAATTGCACAATTCTGAATAGCTTTAAGGTTGGGAAGTTCGTACTATCCTGGATCTATATGCGAAGCAAGTTATCATACAATAATTACAATAATATAACACAGATCTTCTCAACCTCATCACCATCGACCTCTTCTTCGACCTCATCGCTGACATCCTCTTGTTCTTCATCCAGCTCCTCATTAGGACTCAAACCCAGCACCTCCACCATAAAATTCAAAGACAAAGGAGCACTATGCGATTCCAACACCGTTGCTCCCCACAAGAAAGCCTCCTCGTCTAGTTTCAACACGCCATCTTGCACCAGCTCGTTGTAGTGCTCTCGTGCAGCTTCTTCTGTTTCTAGCCCCAATATTTCAGCAACTTTGGCAGCAGTTCTAGACGATGCCAGTGATTTAAGAAGAGGGTTTTCGTGTTTGAGATATACAATCTTCTCAATAACACGCGTTTCGTCATCAAGCATGAATTCGTTCTCTTCTAAGGGATCAAGAAATATGAAGGAGGTACCAGAGGCAGCTCGTGACTCTATATATGATTTGCACTGGCTGCGGACAAGGCCAATAGCGTGCTCTAATATCCTTCTCTGGCCTACATAAATAGGGAAAGCATTACTAAGTTTCGATTCGCCTTAGGACAACAGAAAACAACTACGAAATGAACAATAAATTACCTTGACGGTATATTCTAGCAAACCGCTTCCTCGCATCGGGTTCTTCTACACCATCACTGTCATCACCACCTTCAGCAGTGACTGGGTTTTCTAATAACCTAGCTTCTCTACCCTTGAGCAACTTCCACAAATTATGGTAGACTTCAATCTCACAACGTGGAGACACTGGATTACACCCATCTGTCAAATCACCATCACATGTTCTAGTCAACAAGACTCGGATCATTCGAAGCATCTTTACAGGTATCTCCACATCGTTCTCGAAAAGTAGGAATTGACGGTCGTCAAGACCTAGATCTTTAAGATGAATCAGCTTTTGCTGTAGACGAGATAGTGGTGCTGAATTGTCTTCTGGTGTTGGCCGATTATCGTTCGAGGAGGTCTCGTCACCAGTACTATCGGTATCTACAGCGAGCTTCACCTTGACATAATCTTCCTCGTTTAGACTAATCACAAATCCATAATGTCCTAGCAGGAGCTCGTTTCCTTTTGGTCCATAATTATTCATTACTTCTGCGCCCTTGGCAACTGACTGTTGAGCAACGAAACTGATGCCGTCGTGAGATGTTATCCATTCTATTTTATGTCCTCGAGCGTGATTCAGCATGTCTAGGACTGGCCACATTGCCAGTTCGCATTCTTCTACTCTTGGATCACCGAGGATGAATGGGTCGTCGGCTCTCATGCTGTATTCTTCCGGCTTTTTGTTGGTGTCGACTATTTTATCGGGTTCACTAGCAGCAGCACTACGCCTTTTAGGAAAGGCTCGACTACTTATACTACAATATGCCCACAGCCAGTGGTCGAATGTGAGAGCTCCAGGTGTTGGAAAGTACTTCTTCACTATAGATTCGTTCGAAGAAACGGCATCAAAGGCTCGACGAAGCTCCTTACGCTTTTCACTGACAAAGTAAGCCATATTGGTTCCATTTAGCTCTCGCTCTACCATGTCCTCTTCCCACACAATCGGCAAATCGTATGTTTCTGGCAGCGTTGATAAGTACGGATACCAGAATGAGCCATCCTGCTTTACATACAGCTCATGCACCATATATGCAATCATGAGCATAAGGCCTTTCGTCCAGTAGCTCCAGGTAGATCCAAATTCCGGAAGCAATGTTGCAACTGCCAGTCCAAGTTCTGTCTTTTCGACCATGGATTCGGAGAGCACGATCGAGTCAGGAATGTAAGCGATGCGTTCACCTGGATTTATGTTGCTGTTGGCGTATACACCTCGTTCACCATCACGGATTTCTACTTGCAAAAGTTCCAGTTTTGCTCCTTGTTTCGATGCCCAGCCAAAGAGAACTTGCTGCGTATCAGCAGGCATTCCTTTACGTTTTTTAATCGTAGGAGCTGTATTACAGTCCTCTTTCTTTGTCGTTGCTCTTTTACCCATCATTGTGCGTGGAGTTTCGTGTCATTGAAAAAAATCAACGCTACCCATCACCAGTGAATAAGCCGGTGTTCAGTACACCTTCTCTTGTCGAGACATGCATAAAATTTATAATGGACACTGATCAATTGAAACGATCGCGCGAAATGAACGTGATAGACGGGTTTGACAGGACAGATAGTGACGCGTTGAGACATTTCTTGACAGATACAGTCGAGTTCTAAGAAAGGAGAGCTTTTGTTTAGGCATTCAAGCAATGTTTAGCGGATACTGTCAAGTTCTTGTATCATTCACATATTGGGACAGGTCTTGGCAGATACACTCAAGTTCTGCGAATATTCATTCATCATCCACAACAAAACCCCATTAGTCCACCCAAATCCAACTATAGACGAAGAATATGCGTCAAACACGAGGTCATCATATTATAAGCAAGCCCTCAATTACGTTTACCTTGAGGACTATATTCAGCTCCATACCCAGACGAACCAATAGCGGTAGCATCGAAGTTTTCATAGAATACTCCTTCACCAGTAAGATCTCGCTGTTTTGTCCATGCACAGAAAGCAGTGGTAACAAACGCTTGAGCTACATGCAGCTGAGCCCTTTTTGCATCAGATGCAAGATGTGGACATTGTGCCTCAATTTGAATCATTGCTTGAATAGCCACATCTATGAATCGAATAAAAGTGAAGAGGAGAAATAGACCCTAGAATTCCTAGTGCACGACAAGGGTTTCTTTATTCTTACATTGCAGGGGGGCCCAAACGTTTGGAAAGTCCCATTGAAGTCCTGAAAAGAAACCAAAACATCAATACCAACAAGAGTCGTGTCTTTAACAGTAACAGAGAACATGAAAGTATAAGCTCGTCGGTCGAAGAACCTTACCGCTCGATTCTCTAGTGACAGGCAGTCCTCCCTTCCACATCTCAAGCGAGTACTCAATATCAGATATCATTCGACGAGCCCCTTCACACGAGAATATCCCAGCCCAGACAGCAAAGTACTGTTCGGACGAATATGGCTCCAGACGTAGCTTTCCAGTTTCAATATTCAAATCACCACATCTGAGTGATTGGTCACAGAGCTGTGACTTGATTGTCAATTCGCGTTGATTTCCGAGCTTTGAGTATTCAATGCACTTGGCTCTATTCCCACGACCCTTGAAGATGCTGGCCAAAGAACGTTCTGAGAGCAGGAGTATGCTGTTGAGATCGATTGGGATGACTTTGGTTGGTTGTTGCCTACAAAAGGAAGTTGCTTCGCGATCAGACTTGATTTGAAGTGAGCAAATATTCGCTTTACCTAGCCAAGTTCTCCATACTAGAATTTGAGACTGGTCCAGGAATCCAACGGGACGAAAAATCCCATCCCGTCTCTGCCCCAGTGGCCAACTCAGAAAACAACTCTGCTGGCGGAATACTAGTTGCCAATGCACTAACATTCAGATCTAGATTATACGCTTCAGGTCGTGGCGAATCTGCAGTCACAAAATATCGAGATAGATAGCCTTTCGATTTGCCAAACTCAACTCTCTTTGGACGAGTTGACCAATATGTCAATTCTTGTTCCAACAAGGTAGTGTTGAGCTCGTCGAATGATTGAAATTCCAGGAATCGAGCAATCGTTAGAATCAGAAAGGGAGGCTGTGATCGATTGAGGTAGTATGTTCGAGATCCGTTTGCTAAACAAACGATGTTGAATGAAGGATGAATGGTGCTACAATTCACGAACTAAGGATGCGATAATTTGGCATGTTGTACTTACGCACAAATCCGTGAACTGCAAGCATATCAAGGAAGTTTAGCAGCATGTCTTTACTCATGTCATAAGCTTCTGACAAGAGGAGCCCTATAGTGTTGAGAGGGTGTCAT
This sequence comes from Synchytrium microbalum, assembly GCF_006535985.1. Taxonomy (NCBI): domain Eukaryota; kingdom Fungi; phylum Chytridiomycota; class Chytridiomycetes; order Synchytriales; family Synchytriaceae; genus Synchytrium; species Synchytrium microbalum. The sequence continues at coordinate 175,548 of NW_022158382.1, forward strand.
TTAAAAACTCTCGTCATATGTTTGATATATTTGAATCAATTTTACCTTCCGTAGTAAAGTACGTATCCCAATAATACTGTTCCTCAAACATTCCACCAGGCACCACAAATTGTCTAAAGAAATGTCATTTGTGAGACAGTCTCCAACGTCACTTGTCAGACAAAAAAAGCCCGTTATATACCTGGAAACAGCAGGATCAAAGCTCGACACACACCCATCGCACAACAACCCCGTCCACTTCCTCGCCAATTTCGGCCATATATGATGAATCTGTTTTGCCCAATCACGCAACTTGGAGTCCTGAACGCCCTTCAAAAATGACGGCTGAGCTGGATAATTCATTCGTGCCGGAACCACATCAGATCCAGATGCAGCAAAGTTCTCATTCAGGAATGACGATAGGCTTGATGGCGAGCTTTGACTGACTTGTTGAAAAGATCGCAAGACTTGCTCGAGCGGCCTTTTCGTGGGCTGAAAAAGCGAGACTGAGTTCAGTGACATATATCCCCGTTTTCTGATTTGGATTCCTCACCGCGTCTACAAAGCCTGCAAAGAGACCAGATCGTTGAATGACATCGAGTATTTGTCCTTGAGTGTACAAGACTTTAGAAGCTGAAATTGATGAAGTTGGCACTGCCGACGACGATATTGACACCATGGCGATAAGAAGCATCAATGGCGACATTTGGAGTCAACGTCCAGATGCGTCGTCTTGAATGCTTCTGTTCACGAGGTTCCCTGGCTGAATGTGGGAACACGAATCAAGAAATGATTGACAGCCAAATCACCAAAACAGCAGTTGACAGGTACATCACAAAAAGAAATGAATTGACAGGTCCCCAATCTTGAAACGGGCAAACGATACCAAACAAAACATGTTTCAATTTTGAAAGCTCTAAGAAACCCCATGTATTCACAAGTGCGTCTAATTCTATACATCTTGCTGCACCAACAACATCTTGTCCAATAGAGCGACTTCCTTCTTGAGCAACTTTACACAGCCCAGTGACACGGTTTTGATCTCGTGGGGAGGCGCCGACTTCTCTGTAGCAGCAGCCGTATCGACAGGTGTCTCTGACGCGACACAAATGCGTTGGCCACGTTCCACCATTATCTTCAACCAGCCTTCACCATAGTAGAATGACTTGATTTCTTCTTCGAATGGAGCGACGGGATGTCGTAGAATGTGGTTGATGAATTTGTACGATAACATTAAGGTCTAAAGTTGGTATTGTTAGTCACGAATGAATGAGGTTATTTTGCTATCGAAAAAGGATCGTTTTTGCGGTACAACGAACGAAACTCACTTTCTCATTGTATAGCAAACTATTCCGTATTCCATCAGGAGTATTCCTATGCGAATCATATCCGGCTTCATTGAAATATGGCTCAGGATTTAACACCAGGCCTTGAATAGAGACGAGAACCTGCATGAGACTTTTGGCAGGACTCTAGGAAGCGAGTGAAAAGCTTTTAGGAATGCCATTGTTCTCTAACTTCAGCACCAATTTCGAGCGTACCCAAGATTCGGTGGCGTTACCACTCCAAGTTCCTAATATTGACAAGCAGACGCGGCCATTTTCATACAAGTTTGGGTTGATCTTCCCGAGGCCACCATCATATGAGTGAAAGAAGAGGTCTGGGGGAACGCTTGGATATCTAAAAATAGTTCAAATAGACGAATAAATATGAGCTTCAAGGGGACACAAAATATGCTTTGGACATACTCGAGAGGAAATCGTGCATCAAAGAAAAACAGACAGCCTTCATAAGCAGTTCCTTCTGGTCCAACAATCATGCATCTGAATGCATCAGTTTGATCCTCGAACGACCGTACTAGAATGCCCGGAGGTAAAGCCTTGGTCAACATTGAGTGTTCTGATAATATTCGTTTGGCAAGAGCTCGTGGTATGTTTCGTTGGATTGAATTATAGTATTTATGATCGATTGGTATGGATTCAGATGAGGCAAACAAGTCCCATGACGGCAGCTGAGAAGGTACTGAGATAGTGCCTCGTTTGGGGAGTGGTGATGATGGTGTTGATATATCCATTGTTTCCAGAGTATTGGTGACTTTAATGACTGAATCCTCTACTTGGTCGATCGTCCTACCATCTAATTCGACTTCGTCACCGTCTTCCTCGGTAACCCAGCTCTTATCGTCGTCATCAGATTCCGAATCTCCATCGTCATCGTCCTCTACTATCTTGAATATAGATGATGGAGGTAAGACGCCCTCTCGATTAGACAGCATGTATTTCACCACGACCTGTCCGTCTCTATTTATTCTCAATATTTCGACCAGACGGTTTACTTCTGGAGTGTCTTCGTCCACAACGAGACCAATACATCCTGCAGTAAAGTCTAGATGTTCTGGTGTCTCTAGTTCGAATAACGACAATTCTTCCACTGTACTTGACAAGACCATGCAACTATTTACAGTTTCATACCAACGTATGTTGGCAAGTCGATCTATGGCGTTTACAGAGACGACGAGACCTAGTTTCTCTTGGTTTTCCTTAAGCACCACAATTTCACAAGGCCAAAGTTCGTATTCGTCTGGTGATAATACAGGAAGGAGATTCGTGGAGTATATACCAGTGCTCACTGAGCCATCCTGCCACAATACATCCGCCCAAGTCTTTGTGCAAGTAACGTTCAAAGTAAATTGATGTGATGGAAGGCCCGTAGCTGCCTGGGCATGAGTTATAGGGAACGTGCGTTTAGCATCCTCTTCATCTTTGAAGACTACTTTATCGCCAAGTTGGAAACTATAGGAGCACCAGCTGCCCATTAAGACTCTCACGGAGGCTCTAGGTACTTTCTCCGGTGGAGGGCTTCCTGAAGGATTGCTTCCGAAACATGCCAGCCACTGAACAGTAACCAGAATGGTTTGAGAATCAATCACAAGTCCAATCTTGTGCTTTCTAGGGATGAAGTGGCCACGTGTCCAGCGACCGTCTCTAAGGCACTCTGGAGGGCAATTTACATTGAGGCCTGCAACCAATCTAAAGCAGAGGAAATTAATGAGTTCTTCAGTGACTAATTGAGATATTGTACACTTTAGACCATTTACGAATACTGACCTTTGCGTTTTCAGGAATGAATTGTTGTCAACATCTCCAGCAATCTCTAGCAAGTCTGGGTACCTGACGACACAAGTAGACAAGTCCAGAAATTGCACCGTTATTTGTTCAGCACAGCCAACGGCCCGCCCAACCCATCCTCCTTCAATGACGACATAATCTGACACGTCAACATCGGTAGAATATGATATTCTCGAAGTATCTACATCTTTTATCTCGAATCCACTCGAGATTTGTTGTAGAGACGCAGACTGCCTCATTCCTATTATGACACCGCTGCCCTTTGATGACTGTTGTGCTGACGTGTCTTGTACGATATCTCCGGGCATGAGGGCACGATCAACGAGGACGACATCGGTTTCATTTGTTACATAAGGAGCCTTGCCATCTCCCGGCGCGATTATTACTTGTTTGTCTTTCAAAGTTCGAGTCAGTTTCAAAATATGAGCTTCCTGTCTTGACATTTCACTCTCGTCTTCCTCGTCAATCAAATCTGTAGTGCCATCGTCGCCATCTCGAGCAGATTTCAATACAATTCCATATTTGGGTATTGTAGCAGTTGGGTTTAACAATACAGCATCTTCAGAGTAGAGTGCCGTCGATAGAATTGGTCCATTTGGACTGCTCGGCGACTGATAAGCTTCATCAATATTGCCATTAGAGTTTAGATGAGCCAAGATACGTTGTCGTTCATCATGGGTGAGTGATTGAACGCTCTGCCCTCCAAGTCCAACCTAGCGAGATCAGATTTAACACCATTGCTCTAATTGGCGATCATTCAGCAGATCAGACCAACCTCTTTCATAGAATGCTCCACTTGAGCAGCACTGGGAAAGCTGGACAGGGAGTGATGAATCGCTGCTTCTTTCGACATTTTTGATGTTTGTATCCTGTAACGAGATTCAAGGTCAGAACTGTTCAAGATCATGCGAATTACGTTAAAATCCACACAATTTGCCAAAAATAAAAGTGTCATAGGAAGGATCGTCTCCTCCCAACATCAATGAAACTCACCTTCAATCGGAGATCGCAAACAATGAGGCAAATCAGACGACTAGTGTATGTGGCGAACTCACGTCGAGGGTCGGCACGTCCAATATCAACAACGCCTTGCTCCTCTCTTCTTCCGGCTCTCTCGTCTACGCAAAGGACAACCTCGATGAAGGACACCAATCTGGTAAACGTTTGCACTCTATTCGACCTCAATCGCGTCGAATGCTCGTTAGAAATTTTATTCTGATTATCTGATTGATAGATCTCGCGTTCTTTACGCGCTTCCAAGACTCAAAAGGACGCTGTCTTGGTAGACATTAAATCCAAACATTTGGAGGTGTGCTCTTTGATCTAAATTGATCTTTTCCTTATAGCCAAGTACAAGGAGATCCTTCTTTAGTACACGAGAATCACGGGCTGTTCTCCAGTATGCATTGGCTGATATAGGGGAAGGCATCAGAGAGTGCGAGATCATTCAATGGTAAATTAATACTGTGTGAAGGGGTGCAATGGACCAATGTTTGGAAGAAATTCGTACTGAAATCGTCCTTGTATGTAGGTTTGTCAAGGTCGGAGATCGTATAGAGCAGTTTGACAAGATATGTGAAGTGCAGTCAGACAAGGCATCCGTGGAAATCTCGTCACGATATGATGGAGTCATTACCAAGCTATATTACGATGTGGGTGCTATGGCACGAGTCGGGAATCCGCTAGTTGATATTGATACTGGTGGGAGTGTTGAAGCTAGTACAGTGCCGCAACCTCATCCAACACCCCTACAACCAACACCAGCTCCAACTGCTACCAGTGCAGCTCCCCCAGCAACAACAACATCAACAGATGCCGAACCGTTCGTAATGACAACACCCGCAGTACGTCGCCTTGCCAAAGAACAATCCGTAGATTTAGCCAAAGTGCGTGGAACCGGAAAGAATGGACGAATCACCAAAGAGGATATTATGGAATACACTAATGCAGCTCCTCAGAGAGACGCGATAGCGAGCATCAGGGCAGATCATGTTCCAAGTAAGTACATACAAACTTAATTGGATTGAAAACTGTTTCCAGATTTTTTTGCGTAGGTCCAGCACCAGCCAAAGCACCAATATCCACAGCATCAAAACCACAAGAGGGCGAAATCATTCCTCTAACTGCCATGCAACGAGCCATGTTTAAACAAATGACTAAATCATTGGCCATTCCACATTTTGGATACTCTGACGAGATTGACTTGACCCAAATCTCGCTCTTAAGAAGCGAAATCAATTCTGGATTAGCTCGACATGATAGCCATAAACAGCCTCTAGTTAAGAAAGTGACTCTGATGCCTATATTTATTAAAGCCATGAGTATGGCCTTGAAGGACTATTCGATTCTGAATGCTCAATTGCTGGTTGAAGGATCTGATGCTGCTACTGCTCAACTGAAATATAACAAGAGTCATAATATTGGAGTAGCTATGGATACTCCTGGCGGGTTAGTAACTTTGAATGTGTTTAGGATTTTCGAAATCATATTGTATTGCATGACGGGCTGACTTTTCTTGTTTCCCAACCTGCTTAGACTCATTGTTCCAAATATTAAAAACGTCGAATCAAAGTCTATACTGGCTATTGCAGCTGAACTGGATCGCTTAAAGGATGCTGGTCGACGAAGTGCTCTCTCACCATCCGATTTATCAGGAGGCAACATCACCATATCAAACATTGGTAACATTGGCGGTACGCTACTCCATCCTGTAATTGTACCCACTGAAGTCTGTATTGGTGCTATTGGACGTGTGCAACGACTTCCTCGTATAGTTGAGATTGATGGTGAGGAACGTGTAGTAGGAAAGGACATTGTACATGTTAGTTGGAATGCAGATCACCGAGTCATTGATGGTGCTACTATGGCACGATTCGTGACTCTGTGGAAGGCGTACCTTGAGTCTCCAGGAAGACTGCTGGCTGAAATGTCGTGAAATATATGGTTTGGAATTGGAGTAAATATATGAAATATACATCAATAGTAGTAATATTATTCAAGATTCTGATTGTTGACGCGTTGCCAATGGCTCGGACACGTTATACTTGGCCTGTTCGCTGCTGTCCGGTGGTCATGGTCAGAAATGCGCAAAACAACCAGATATCGTTCTTGTCGCGATTGACATAGTTCCAGTACAGGACATAGGAGCAATGGCTTCCACACCTAAGAAACCTATCGCAGGTGCCTCCTCGGCGTCAAGTCCAGGTTCTGTGTCGTCGACGCCCTCAAAGAGAACAAGTGAAGGTGGTGGTGGTCCTGCCACTACCTGCCATGTAACTGTCAGAATAAGGTACGATCGCCGGTATCTCTGTATTCAATTGTGAAATCCTTTGCTTCTGCTCTTTCCATGCTATTATCATCAAACATTTCAAGACATCTCATCACACATCTTGACCACTTTTCGATCACGTAGGCCGTTGATGTCTGATGAAATTTATGGAAACCAATTCAGTGCATGGGAAGTGGACGAAAACACCAATAGAGTCGGAACTTCGTCCGAGTTCAACGAGAGAAACAGATTCAACAAGGAACAGCCAGAGTTCTTTTACGGTTGGTTGCAGTCGGCCTTTTCGCCACGCTTTGATCTGTTTCTGAATGTATTGCTGTGATCTCGATAGATGAGGTGGCTACTGGCAGTGACAATCACGCGCTGTACTCGAGTGCTATCAAAGAGCTCGTTATTGCAACAATGGAAGGATATAGTGGAACTACGTTTGCGTATGGTCAAACGGCTTCTGGAAAGACGTATACCATGATGGGAACAGATACGGAGCCTGGTATCATTCCTCAGGCGGTTGATGATGTGTTTACTTACATTCGTGAAGTATGTTGCAGTCACATAACCTTTTTTTGGTATGTTTGATCATTCTCTAAACAACTACGTCTTTTAGCAACCTTCTGATCGTGAATACTTGCTACGTGTGTCGTATATAGAAATCTAGTAAGGGTGATACGGATATTGGAAACTCACAAAATCCAACGGCTCACAACCTTCCTTGTTTCTCTAGCAATGAGACTATTCGAGATTTACTTGCACCAGATCAAACGGATTTACGCATTCATGAAGATCGCAAGGTAAAAGCCCAAGAAAATACTCCTATCATTGAAACTATTGCTGATCATCCGCAATTTTTAGCGAGGTGTCTATGTATCGCCACTCAAAGAAGAAATAGTTACAACACCAAAACAAGTCATGAAAGTTATTGCTCGTGGTGAACAGAATAGACACTTTGGATCAACGGATTACAATCAGCATAGCAGGTATGACCTCAACTTTTTTGCCAAAAAACGATTAACATCAAATACCTTTATCTTAGTCGATCACATACAATATTTCAAATGATTATTGAAAGTCGAGATCGAAATGCTGCATCATTGGTACCCAGTCCAGAACCGAAACCTGGTGTACTGGCAGGTCGACCTTCTCCTTCCGCGTCGAAATCATCGAGACCATCCGCCACCGCATCAACAGGAACCGTGACAATATCTCAATTGGTAATTGAAGGAGACCACCGCTGTCATTTTTTGTTCAACCTACTCTCTGAACCCTCCTTTGTTGATCAAACCTAGAATCTCATTGACTTGGCAGGCTCAGAAAGAGCAGCGTCCAATGCTGAACGACGAGCTGAAGGCTCGTTCATCAATAAGTCATTGTTAACTCTGGGCAATGTGATTGCCAAAATTACAGAAGACAAGGGTGGTCACGTCCCATTTCGAGACTCGAAACTTACTCGAATACTACAATCTTCGTTGACTGGTCAAGCTAGAATTGCTGTCGTTTGTACAATATCGTGAGTTAGATGTCACTCGTTCTGACCTTCTTTATAACTTTTTTCCTGATGCCTCCTTGTTTAGACCAACAACTGCCAACTTTGAGGAATCTCACAACACACTCAAATTCGCATCTCGTGTGAAGAAAGTAGTATCACGAGCATCTCAAAATCAAATGATGGATGAGAAAGCTCTGATTCAGAAATACAAGGGAGAGATTCAAGAACTTAGAGAGCAACTCTTTAATACTAACGAGTTGCTTGAAATGGAACGACAGAAGGAGACTGTATCTATCAAAGAAGAAAGATTATTGTTTCAGGAGCAGTTGCATGAGAGTCAGTTGGTGAGCTATTTTCGCGGTTCATCGTCTGTGTTTTGTTCTTGACTGATTGTTGATCTCTTCATAGGTGCGAACTGCTCTCAAGGAACGAATAGATCACCTTACAAAACTCATTTTGACCTCAAGCAATACGACACCTAAAGCTATATTGGATTGGAATCATACTGATGTAAGTGCAAAAAGTGATGGTACGCTCAAACCTCTCAAGTCCCATTCATTCGCTTGACTCATCATTCGCACGTTTAGAAGAGGCAATCAGTCATTGTTGAAGGCCTACTACCTCAATCTGCCAAATCGCCAACAGCACCAAATAGCGGACTATTACAATCGCCAGCAGAAAACGATTCTACAACAACACCAACATCTCGCCAAACATCCCAAGAAGATATAATAGCATCCCAACAGCATACATACTCGACTATAGGCACCACCACCACATCAGAACTCGAGAAAACGATTACAGAATTGAGACAATCGCATTCATCCAACCCGCATCTAGCAGCCATGCTAATAGACCTACAATCCAATCCGAAACTTACCTTACTCGCACTGGCCCAAACACGCATGGACTTGATTGAAGCACGACGAGATAGGGAAGAATTAGAATTATGTGTGGAAGAACAGCAAGAAAAGATTGCTTCTCTTGAATCTGGTGGTGGTGGAAGCGGTGGTAGTGTCAGAGAACATTATCAGCCAGTCCGGAAATCATCTATAGGCGGCTCATCAGTCAAATCATCAGGTACAACAGATGCACTGGATGAAGCTCGAGAGCAGATATCAGAGCTTGAAATACAACGTAAAAACTTGCAATCTCAAGTCATTGAATTGAAGGATCATGTGAGAAGGCTTGAGCTGGCGCAATTTGAACAATTAGAGTCACAGGCTAGAGGGGAGGAAAATGAGCAAGAGTCTTATTAAAAAGGGACTGCGCTTTTATATATATCCTTGTTGATTTCTTATACATAGTATACACACACGTTGCATGTTTGCTGTTGTACTTAGCAATTTACATATATAAACCCCACACACATCCATTCACTCAGTCATCAACCGCTTCATCACTTTTTGGAACATTGGCTCGTATACAGCGACGAACAGGTTTGGGTTTTGTAGCGAGTCTTTTATACATATATCTTTTTTATATTTTATAAATACTGTAAAAACGAGTTGCATATTTATTGTGGAATATAGCAAACCCACACACCGCTTCAGTCATCATCCTCATCACTTTCTGGAATAACGACTCGTTTACCTCGACGACCTGGTTTTGGTTTTGTAACGAGTTCAAGATCACTGACATCATCTTCTTCTTCTTCATCGTCGTTCTTTTTTGGTTGATCATCTTCATCATCGTTAATCTTGAGTTTGCTCGTCTTCTTTGTTATGCTACCGACACCTCTACTATTCCTACTGCTGCTGCTTTTCATAGCCTTCTGTACAGGTCCACGTGGTTTACGGGTACTGGTAGGCGGTGGTGGTGCATGGTTTTCAACATCTTCAGCGTCATTATCGTCTGCACCGTCCTCATCACTTGAAGCTGCCTTTTTACGAGTTGAGCGTTTGGCAGATTGAGGTGCAGCGACTCTACCACGAGGCCTACCACGAGGCGTACCACGAGATGCTCGACTATCTTTACTGCCGATCTAGGTATTTTGGCATGGTGAGAAAAGCGATGCGAAGAAAAAGCTATCTTAATTGTAAGTCATACCACATTCAAGGAAGCCATAGCATCAGCCAACGCTCCTTCTTGACCTTGTTCACCTTCACCTTCTTTACCCTCCTCCTCCTCTTCATTATTGTCGGGTTCGTCCAGCATCATGTTTCCACCAGGCTTGGCTTTTCCATGTTTGGCCTTGGTAGCCATAGCAGTAGCAACCGTTTCTTGTTGCTCAAGACATTTCTCGTGCAATTCAATCAATTTGCGTTCAAATTCTTCAATCGATGCCTTGTTCTCTGTCTTCGGCTGCTTCTTTGCCTGCGATGAAAAATATGAGCAAGTTTCATGAATTCGAACGGAGATCAGATGATCGTCGACTACATACCTTTGAGACGATCTCTTGGAAGTGTTTCCAGACAGTAGGCTCGTACAGCTTATCTTGATAATGTCCCATCCCTTCAACCAATTTCTTGATTGACTTTTCCGATGAGAAGGGCAAGAGTCCCAGACAGAATGCAATATCTCGACATTGTCGGTCAGTATCGGCATTCTTGAATCTCAAGACAAGTTTTTCTACCAGGCTCTCTGTTTGCTTCTCCTAACAAAAAAAACAGGACTGGTCAGCTCTGATACTCTACAACAGCAAGCTGGGTTTTGCCTTAACTGTCATACCTTCTTGATGAAATCAAACATGAACTTCATAATACTCTTAAAAGTATCTTCATCCACACCAGCTGGAATAGGTTGCGACAAGTTACTGATAATGTCTGGCAAATTATTATACACGGCATTATCCTTGGATGCCAACTCAGTAAAAAAGAGTTTGGCCAAGTCAGAGATTCGTTGATCTTCATCTTCCAAGCATTTGGCCATTTCACTAATCTGGCCCTTGACTTTGACCATTCCATTCAAAATCAAATGAGTCAAGACCATCAAGGTGTTCTTCTTGACGGCTTCGTCATCATCCTGGAGACGTTTATACAAGTGTTCAACGTTTTGATCAATTAGAGAGTTGAAGCAAACAGCCAAATCTCCAATGCCAATAATAGTGTTGAGACGGACGACTGGTAGTGACGATCTCTCCAGAATGGTCAAGAGTAGCTGAAGATTCGAGTCACAAAAGTCGGAGCTCACACACATAAATTTGCTCAGAGCCAGTACTGCATGTGTTTGGAGCAGCGGATGCTAATTCAAAAAAGACTTAATGTTGGTTGACTGTAATCTGGTGTTCTTTTTTGCGCCAGCGTACCGAATATGTAGAGTTGTGTTTGCAGATTTCCACTACTAGAGGTGCGAAAGCAGCCAATAAAGAGTGTTCGCCAAGAATCAGTTCATGTTCACGAATATAATTAATGGCTTCCGTGAATTCATCTTCTGTAGATCCAGTTACATTATCCAATTCATCTGCACCCGTACGTTTACCAGGCGTCTTGGCAAAATCCTCTACAAAGGCACGCCATGTCAGTTTTTTTTGCTTCTACCTTGCTCAACATACTTCAGCCATCTCTTACCAGCAGCTTTTCGTCTCTTCCAAACGACTTCAATAGACTCCAAGTGCACAATTTGCTTGATGGCAACATGACCAACCATAAAGCATAATTTGGCCAGATTCAACGAATCACATTGCACTACCTCTTGAGTAGAAGTAGGAGAATCAGAGAAGCCAGAAGCCTGAGTACCCATCATGACATCTCCATCTCCTCCTTCTCCTTGTTCTCCACCATCATCATCAATACGTAAATCAGATTGAATCTTGGAAGCTGTTGCTTCTACGTGAGAATCGACAGCACAGGGAATCTTCAAGACTCGTGAAGCTACACGTTTGATGACTTCACCACATATGACATCTGGATGCTCGGATAGCAAATATATAGTGTTTAAGCCTTGTTCGGCAAACTCAAACCTGAAAGGTTCCCAGTCAGTGTCCTGATCCCACATGACCATACGACTCAAATACGTACCAGTGCTCAGAGATGTCCTCATCAAGAAGCAAATCACATGTTTGCTGAAATATGGCATGATTCATAGGAAGACGTTTGTGGGTATCCGACAAGGTGCCTAATTTAGGAGAAAAAAAGGTCAGTCCGTCGTAAACGATACGTTTCTGGCTTGAAAAGCTTCTTTACCCTTCTTCCTTTCTGAAGCTCCCAACATTTGGAAGGCAACAGAGGCATAGCGAGCCAAGAGCAAGTCGTCCTATTCAGACAAAACAAATTCAGTAATTGGAGTCTATTCACAGAACTTCAATCATTCGACTCCTACCCGTCCACAATCGCCCAATCCAACTCTCAACAATATATCAGTCTTGTCTGCAATAATGTCTTTACGAGTCTTGGCAAACATGCTCAGAATCATAATGGCACCACGTCGTTCTCTAGCTGATGCAGCATCTGTCTTCTTACGACCAAAGATGCCCCATAGTGCATCAATGATGGCTTGTTCTGGCTGAACACGTTCCTTGACGATCATGGTACTCAAGAGTTGCTCAAGGGAAGTCAACTCTGCGAGATTCATTTCATCAGTCAGCCTAAACACAAAAAAAAGTAATAGCAGTTTGAATACACCTTGTAAAGAACTGCGTCCCAACGTCCTGAACACTCAAATCTTATTTACCGAATCAGATTGTATACAATAGTCTCCAAGTTTTGACGTTCACTCTTCGCAGGATCCATTCTAAAGTAGACTTTCTCATAGCTCTCAATCAAGTCTTCACGAATACCCTTTTCAGAATCACCATCAGTATCCTTATCCCATATCTTGTGAACCATTCTCTTGACTCCAATATCAGCACCTTCAACACCATATCCATATGCTTCTACAAAGAAACGCATGGCCTCTACTGCTTCTGTTTTTGTCTTTGAGCTCAATAGCTCACACAAGGTGGGAATGGCTTCAAACAATTGTTGACCAAATTTGATGGCCTCGGTATAATACTTGAGCAGCTTCTGGAACTGACCAAGATTCTGAGCCGTCAGGTCTGGGTCGTCTTGCGGTACTGGCTCATCGACTAGTTGGCCTTCTGGTTGCTCAGGCTTGTCGACATCCATTTCTTGATCTTTATTGCCATTAGGCGGTGCCGGGAGATCTAACAGTTCAGCGATAGCAGCTGCTTCGTTTGGATATTTAGCCTAGTGTTTCAAATGTTGATGAGTTCTCGAACAAGTTGTTAGCCAATAAACCTGTACCTGAATAATGTGCAGGATCTCTGTTCGACGAGACTCAAACACCTTCACATTAAGCTTTCCTTCGTCTTTAGGAAAAGCCAGGAAAGGACAGGTATCCATCATCTTGGTCAAAAGCTTGACAGCATTTTTTCGTACAAGACTACTCTTGTCCTTCATACGACCAATTACCAAATCTATAATAGCAGGTCGTGTCTCGACAGGAATGTCTGTGATCGTACCACCGAGGACTCGAGGCCTACAATCAAAAGGTTTGTTACTACAGTGTCTTTTGGTAGGGCCAACCCACAACAAAGCACCTACTCTGTCAATTTCATCAAGACTTGCAAGACTTTGACTCGAACAAAAGCTGACGTGTCTCTAAATCTGTCTTGAAGGATCCAATAGAACCTGTGCAATTGAGCAGCAGCAATCTCAGAGTTGTTTACAGCCAACAAGTTGTGAATGAGATTGCCAACAACTTCAATCATAGCACATCGTATAGATTGCGACTAAGGTAAAAGAAATCCTTGTTGGTTTCAGGATTGCTTGTACGAAACCAGCAGTAATCACGTGCATCAGAGTCTAGATGGACTTGCAAGACCACCAGCTGCTTCATCATTTCGCGAGGCAAGATATCTGACAGTCGGACCAAAAACTTTGAGAAGGTCTTGGCGATCTTGGAATGATCCTTCTCATTGAATTCCATGTTACCGATTTCACTATATGAAGAGTCAGCCATGCTCAATAACTGTGAAGCGCAGAAGACCAATATCTCACCGAAGGATTTCGTCTACCACTCTAGACGAATCGTAACGCTTGACTAGCGCATCAAGGAAATCTGCCATGGGCTCAGATAGGTGCTCTTCACCAGACTTGAGATTTAGCAGAACAGATGCTTGTGCACCTACGTATAAAATATCACTCTGAGCACTGTGTCCAGACTTACAAGTGGTAGCAAAGCGATTGATGCGTACCAACAGCATAGTTGTAGTCACGGACAGCAATAGCCCAGATATCAAAGATCGCCGTGCGCAACTCTGCCTTTTTCACATTCTCAGCATCTTCCAACAATAACGAAGTGCATTTAATGACCATACTAGTAATGACAAACGTTCAGGAGGGCTATTCCTTAATCGACGTATTCAGCGCACACAGCGGAAGAACATTGAATGCACACCACGCTTACTTGATGTAGGCGTCACGTTCAGCAGATGAAATCCATATTCGTTTCAAGTCCAAGACAAACATATCGTACAAGACTTTGAGAGCCTTGAGCTTCTGAGCTGGCCAATCCCAATCGACGTCGACTTGTTTAGCTTTACCACCACGTCCTTTCTAAATTGATTCGACAAAAGGATATGAATTATCTGAAATATTGGGACACAATTTTTTTACAAAGAGCCCTTCATACCTTGGGTTTCCCAATGTTTGCACGTTCTTTAGCACTAGCTTCAACCTTGGCCTTCTTTTCAGCAACCATGAGGAACCAGTATAACAGAAAAGCGTACATTTCCAGTAAAGTTCTGTCCAAGTCAAAGCCGGGTTGGTTGGCTTCTTCAATATCAGTAGCAACATTCTCGGAATGTCTCTCCAATCCTAAATGAATGTGGGACGGTCAATCTGTGATGGTGGCAGTGAGATCAACATGAATATACCATTTATAATGATATCTCCTAGTTTTTGTACTATTGGAGCTGGCAGGGATTCGAGACATCTACCACGCAGAAAAATGTGATTATTACAAGTTGATGTTTGGAGAAAATGCTGGAAGAGCTTACTTGAGGCAGCTCTGCAATGAATCAAAAGAATCTCCTTGGGAAAGACTGCTTGGATCAGCTATCAATGAGAGACATACATCTAGATATAAACCAGAGTAAGGTCGACATCTCCATCACTAAACAAGTAAACACAACGACTTGCCGTCCAATCGCCCATTCAAGTCGTCGGCATCCAGTTCCGAAGCATCGTATTCATTGTCAATGTTGGGACTTCCTTGCTGCCATGCCGACAGCGTCTCGTGAAGATCAAATGTCATCTCCATCTTCGCACTGGTCGAGTTTTCGTGGAAGTTGAAGCGTATAGCCGAACGAACGGACGGGTGTAAATAAAGGAGGCTTAATGTTTACATAATTACAGAATTATTGGACTTGACCATGGACGTTTCTCGTGATTTCATAGCAATGTTCCAAGCGTTGCGAAGCTGTGAAATGGTTTTGCACAGATCTGACAGTTCCTTCAACACGAGAATAGATCTACGTGAATTACTGTCGGAACAGTATTTTATTAGTCATGATACAGTCGTCTAAACGAATAACTGTAGGAAAGGGATTTTATTGGCCATGATACAGTCATGGGAGGATCAGAAAGATTTTATTTCTTCCCATGTGAATGTTTCGGGTATGGTCTCTACTGAGTTGGTGAGATATCCTACTAGGAACTCCAGAGCATCTACTAGTCTCGGTCCTGGGCGGTTGAAGAATGCATTTCCTATCGAAGAATATAGTGACTTACAATTCTCATTGACCTTCAGCGAGTCGTATATGCCATCTTGGCGTCACTTTCAACTCTCTTCCTTCCCTCGTCTTGCCGATGGCAGCACAAGGACAAATTCGATAAAGGTGAATACATACCATCCACAAGAGCCACTTGCGTAACGGTTTTCTTCAGTTGCTGCCAAACAGGCATTGCTTGTAACAATGCAGTTTCCCGTTTGGTTTCTTCAAGATTCAAGCCGCATGGCGCTATTATCAAGACTTCTGGTTTGGATGCGACGAGTTGTTCATGCGTAATTCTAAACGATTTTCCAGCTCCACTTGTAGCATTTTTGGTTGGGTTAAGCGGATGACTGCCTCCAGCCATATGGATGAGCTGAGGAGTCCAATGTCCGCCGATGAAAATTGGGTCTGACCTAAGTGAAACTAGTCGATCAGTTCAAGTCTTAATGTAAGGTTTCAGGCCTCGACAAGACGTTCAACAAACAGCATTTATCAACTCTCGATCAATATAATACCATTCTATAAAAGCGACATTCTTCCTTTGGGACGAAGCTAGGAATTTGTCTGCCCGACCGACAGCAGTTTGGATGCGTTGGGTCAAATCAGACCAACACTTGCTTCCAGCTTCTTCCATACCGATTGCTCTACTCACAACCAAGATATCGTTTAGGACTTCGTCGAGAGACTGTGGATTTAAGGATATTATGTTTGGTATTGGGTTCATTTGCTTGGCGACTCGTTCAACTGTAACAAGGTCAATCGCACAAACTAGAAAATAGATCATTGTGTTAGGATCGGCGAGCCACGGGAGTTGCAGCAAGGCAACATGTGGCCTCGAATTCTGATGATAGGCTCGTCACAATTTGCCTCCACCAAGACAACAAGAGCATCACAAACCTTCACACAAGTCCTGCGTCAGGACAATATCTGGCTTCAGGCTCTTCAACATCTCGACATCAAGGTTATATAGACTTCTACCCGATCCGATCTCACTTGAGACTTGTTTATCCACTTCGGCTGCAGTGAACTGAATGCGACTTCCAGTTAGAATTGGCAGATGTGTGATGGATTTTGGATAGTCATCCTATGTAATAAAGCGAGAAGTAGTCAATTTCATGCACTGGATGAGATTTTGCATCGTTATTACATCCTTCGTCACGCTTTTGCGTCAAAAAACACTTTCACATCAATTTCAAGCTCACCTCATGTGACCGTCCCACTAGTAAGGACGCCGCTGCCTTGGAAATAACGGTGAGCGTTTCGGTAGCTGAAGGTAGCAGACTGACTACTCTTAAACTCTTGTTCATGGTTGAGCAAAAGTCGAGAAAAACAATATTAGTGAAAACTGACACGCACATCACATTACATCTCATAGGTAGTAAAACAATGACTACCAAATCTCTTCCTAAAGGTTGGCCTGTCGATGGACGTGTCAGATATATCAACGAAAACGAATTCGACAAACGCATTCCACGTGAAATCATCCAGCATTTCCTACGTTTGCCAATAACTGCCATTACCATTACTACCACCACAAGCCCACAAGCAAATTTATTAGATTCGCTAGAGATACATGCGGTTGAAGATGTACCAAAGTCTGTTGTAATTCGACCCATTGCAGCCCAAAGTCATCCAGCAAATGGCCAATATGGATTGTTTGCTGCCAAGAAGATCGCACCGTATGCTCATGTATTGAACTACAATGGACTGGTTGTCCTCGATGAACATGCATCGCCTACCAGTGACTATTGCTTTCGAGTAAATTCCTTCTTAGCCATTGACGCCGAGTTTTGTGGGTCCCAGGCTAGATTTATAAACGACTATAGGGGAGTAGCTCAACGTGCCAATGCGGAATTCAAGGTATTTAGAGACGCAAAGAAGGGGGGTGTTTGTGTCGGAGTTTTTAGTCTGAAGGAAGGCATTGGGAAAGGTCAAGAGATTTTGCTGTCTTATGGCAAGGGCTTCTGGAAGGCACGTGCCGCTGTAGAGGACGTAGAAGACTACGACGAGATGGTTGAGGTCTAGCGAGGTCAGACGTCTGATTTGTTTGACGTATAATGTGTGCCTGGCTTCACCATTCAAACTCGACCTCTGACGACAATGGACACGAGAAAGAGGGTCTTTACAGCGTCAGGTAATCCAATAATCTGCAAGAGTCGGAGCTTATAAACAGACTAACCTATTCTCTATACCTTGTTTTGTTTAGTGAGAGAAGATATGTAGGCTTATGGAGACTCGAATCTGTGCGCTTCTGATGCAGTCGAATTGATGGAAAGACTTGCTACTTGAATACTTTTATAATTATGTATGCTTTTTCTCGCATTCAGTTTTCTTAAGTGCTTGAAGACGTCAAACATCTGAAATTACAAAATCCAAGCTCCTAGTGCTTTACATACACACAAAGTCTCTATTTGAATGGCAATCGGCCGCTCTGATACCATGTTTTACCTAGTTACGAGAAGTCAAAAGGTCTCTGGAGCAAGAAAGACCAAGTTGGTTGATTTCTTGTTTCGAGATCCTCCCAAACTGGATCGAGCAAAGGAATTGATTGTCAAAGATAAAGAGGTTCGAAAGGCACGACAGATCGCTGGTAGTGAAATCGGCCATCTGCAAAGACTCGCAAAGGCAAAAAATCAATAGTAGGAAGAGCAAAACGTAATATTGCAAAAAGTGTAGAGGACGGGGCCTTGCCTGGAAAATTGTATAAACATCATTCATCTTGCTAATGTCTATATTTATGTCTCTTTGGAAATCATGGTGCTTCACTGCGTACAAAAAAAGGGATCAAACATGCAAAGGTTTCATTCAGAGTTGTCTCGTCTTCTACGTGACGGCGAAGCAGATGAATAACGACAAGGACTTTTGGTTGTTCACTCTTGCTTATAAAAACTTCGTCTTGATGACCGTCACCATCAGAGCTTGCAACTACTGATTTGCTCACTGGTTTGCTCATGCCACTGCTAGGTCCATTCTTCTCCCGCTTCGTTTAGACCTAGATCGTCGCAGGAATAAATGACGAGACGTGCATAGTGTTGAATGTTATTTATATGTGGTGTTGAAAGCACTGGAGATCTGAATCAACTTCCTCTAATAAGCACTGACGTTTAATTTGTAACAGCAATGCAATTTATATATACTTAAAGACTTTTTACAAACTTACTCCTCTGCGAATGTACAAGCAAAAGTAACCACCATCTACTCAACCACTTTATATCGAATACACCCAACTTGTAGTATAGTTTCCAAACAAACAACGTCTGCACTAGACGAGAAATCACTCATATGTAGATCGACCCCGTCTGAGCCATCACTACCATGAGAGCGCTTCGATAGCTCATGATAAATTAGCTTGTATGACTTCTCTGCTTCAGAATACCGAATCTTGCGTAAATCTGCCAAGTGATGAAGCTTGGGTCTCAAGGCAGGATTGTGTTCCAGAGCAGCGTTGAGCTTCCCCTGAACTCCATGTCCAAGCATAGTTGCAAATTCTCCTTCGGCAGTCAAGTACTCTAGGTTGAGAGATAGGTAAGAACGAGCAAGTACTAAAGTTGTTTTGGCCCTGCTCACCCACTGCGCCCCTGACATTACGCATATTTCTTGATTTGAGCAACAAATCTTGAGCTGCTTCCAGACGCATCTCCTTCTCCTACAGTTCATCGGTGTAAGTTGGAGTGATATAAAGGAGTGTTGTTGGTGCCGCGATTACATACCTTGAGTTTTACAGCTAGGAATGTGACTTCCTTCAAGGCAGCCACAACCTCAGCTTTACACGAATCTTTTGTCTTAGCAACTTCATCTTTAGCTCTAATCAACTCAACCTATGTTATTGTTGATTGATGTTAAATTCAGCAGTCCCTCGAGGCCCTGAGTTGCCTTACCAGCATAGTAGATCGTGTCGAAAATGGTCTTGAGATCATCAAACACCTCACAGATGGAGCTATTGCCACGGACTTGCTAAACAAGCTCACGTTTGCTTTGCTTTCGGGACTGGTGACAAAGGTGTGTGTGCCTGTGTCGGCATCGTTACGGCCTGTAAAGTTACGGTTATATGAGGAATCAGCCCATCGAGCAATGTAAGGTCTCTTTGTAGCAACCAAATAATCCGCCATTCGTTTATTGTATGGGAAGAGTGATGTAGTGGCACGGATTTCAGCACCCATGTTACTGATAGTGGCCATATGGTGTGGAAGTCTACGGTGCCGCAATTGTAAGCCCTTGATTGGATTTCATACATACACTGATGATTTCAACAGGAGAAACAGATCATGAGCGGATTCCCATAGTGGTACTTGCTTGTCTCGTACAACCTTGAGGTTGTTTTCAATACGTTGATAGTTTAGATTTTGCAAGGGTTCCAAGTTTGAGATTGGTACGATTTAGGAGGGGGAGATAGTGGCGAGACACTTTACAGGCACTATCCTGAATGGTTGTGGAGCGATTTTCATAATCTCAAGAAAGATGGTCAATGTTCCAGAAGTAAGGGGATTTGTTGGAATGAATGCTGCGAGGTCTGAGCTTGTACGATTTGTATCATCCGTAAGAGCAGCAAACAGAATGCATTCTGCATTCAAATCTTGGAATAACTTGCGGTTTGTATCAAGTCTGAATACATAGCCTCTTTCGAAAAGTTTGCAATAACAGGATAGAAATGCTCTCAAGTGCATTATCACACCAAGCCTTAACAAGTAGACTTGAAATACGTACCTTGACAGTCCTTGCAATGATATTCATGGGATGTAACACGCTGTTTCAAAGTTCCTGGCAAAGTTCAAAGTGCTTTCCATCTTTTGACCAAACAAACAACTCGAGACAATCAGAAAAGAGGTGTTTGATTGTCAAAGCAAAATAAGAACGATTATAGTAAATCTAGGCAGTTGCTACCTCGCTCCATCTGATATATAAAATCATTGCAGCAATGGCAGAGGAGGATGATGATTTGGCCAGAGAGCTCGAAAACGAAGACGAAGAATTGGACGAAGAGGAAGAAGACGAAGAGGTAAATTATACTGCTTGCGATTCGCTGCTTACATTACACTAGTTCTACTCATCAATCAAACACGAACAAATCACTGACATTTTGGTCAACATTTGAACGTTTTAGAGACCTCAAAAGAAGAAGGCCAAACTAAATCCTTTCGTCGATGTCGAAGCTGCTGTTGAAGATGAAGAGGACGAAGATGATGATATGGAAGAAGATGATGAACCTGATGGGCCATTAGGTAAATTGACATAACAACACCAATTACCTACAAATTTTGACTACACACCGAACCTGAGTCTAATAATGAACAATTTACCAATACAGCTGATGAAGAAGGATTCGATGAAGAAGCAAACAAGGACTACTTGTCAGACAAGACTCACCGCCAGCTTGAAATGAGTCGCAGGAAGGAAGAAGATCAAGATGCAGAAAAGATTGCTGCGCGAATGAATCAACGCTATAGTGGTCATTATCAATCTGGTCAATATCGAGGAGATTATGAACGTGTTCCCAGAGAAGTACTTAAACCTCAAGTCGGAGATCCAAGGCTATGGTTGCTCAAATGTGTGGTAGGTATCAGGTGTCTTTGCTACGGTCGTTTCTATGCAGCATGATTGCAGAAATATTCATTTGCGATCATTTCATTAGCCTGGAAAAGAACGTGATATAGTATGGAGTATCATTCGCAAGTACACCGAGTTTTTGCACACCAAAACTCCCCTATTGATCACTTCCGCATTCGCCAAAGACAACTTGAAGGGCTACATATACATTGAATCAGACAAGGAAGCATATGTCCGCACTGCTATTGAAGGCTTGCGAGGCTTATATACTTCCAAGCTGTCCATGGTGCCTAATGGTGAAATGGAATCATCTCTCAGCATAAAGACAGCCAACAAAGAATTTCAGCTGAATTCTTGGGTTCGAATCAAGGGAGGAAAGTACAAGGGTGACTTGGCTAGGGTATGTAATGATCATTCAATGGAAGCAATTAGCCATCCGTTCATGAACGTTAATCTGTTCCATTTTTCTCCGCTCTAGATCAAAGAAATCTATGGTCCCGACACTCTATACTTGCAGATTATACCAAGAATGGATCCAACAAAGGCAGTCGAATCTCAACGTGAAAAGTCTCCATCACCTCCACCGACTCCTCCAGCTACAGAAGGCGAGGATGCCAAAGGCAAGAAGAGGAAGAAGGTTGTCAAGAAGAGAGTCGCCACAGTACGAGGTCAACAAAAGTTATTCAGTCCAACTGAGTACGGGTAAGTTATCCCACTTCGCGACATTGTTCGTTTAAGACCTCATCTGACAACATGCCTCCATCATAGTGTCCAAGTCCAAAAGGGCCCTGAAGGGACACTCGTCCACGGTAATGACACCTATACTGCCGACGGCTTCATGTTGCGTATCTTTAAAGTTGCCCAACTTGATACCGAGAACATCAACCCTACACTCGAAGAAATCTCGATGTTCAACGTAAAGGATTATTCGAAAGAGTTGGCTGCTCTCCCTGATTATGTGAACACTGTAAAAGACTTCAGTGTGGGTGAGACTGTCTTGGTGAAAGCTGGAAAATCTGGTAAATACAAGGCAATCATTACCTCGATTAAAGGAGACGAGATTCGACTACATCATGTTGATGAACCTGAAGTGGTACGAACTGCGTCATGTTTCATATACATGTTCTTCTCATCAATTCGCATGTACTAAATCATGTATTTCTGCTAGGTTCATCCCGTCAGTCCAGCAGACATCACCAAGAACTTTAGTTCAGGTGATCACGTCAAAGTGGTCAATGGAATACACAAGGATGAAACCGGCTTGATTGTTAGTGTCAAGGACAATATCGTCAGCATCTTGTCGGATCTCAACTTTAGTCAGGTAGTGATATAAGTCGTCACCGTTTCTGTAGTGATTTGCGATGCTAACAACATACTCGCTTGTATTAAACTAGTTTGAGGTGTTTATGAAAGATTTGAAGCTGGCTTCTGAAATTCAAACATCAACCTCATTCTCTGGTGGCAAATTCGATATCCACGATCTGGTCGACTTGCCGTAAGTGATGATTTGACTTTTCGCTTTTTTCTTGGCTTCTTATCTTCATTCTTTGTAACAACAGCTCTGGAGATGTTGCTATCGTTGTAAATATAGATCGAGATTGGGTTACAGTCATGAATCAATGGGGTGTTGTCACCGGAGTAAAGCCAGCAGAAGTCATCGTACGACGAGCATCAAAGAACGCCATTACAAATGATTCAAAGGGTAATCCCATACGAAGTGGAGATTCTGTTGAAATATCAGATAATCGAAGCACGCATCTCGGAAAACGTGTCACTGTATTGCACGTCTTTCGATCTCACGTCTTTTGCAAGTCGCGAGAGATGGCTCTAGAGCATGGTGGTGTCTTTGTCACCAGGGCTTCCAATACCATATCAACCAAACATAAAAACGATATGGGAATGAGTACAATCGGCGGTCGTGCAAATCCATTTGCTCCACCATCCGTGCCTATGAGTCGTCCTGATTCTCTACCACCAACCCCTTCATTCGCAGTTCCTCGTGCTCGACGACACAACTGGGTCGACAAGACTGTCAAAATCATCAAAGGTCCATATAAAGGATATCTTGCTTCCATTCTTGATGTCAATCCTCCCAAGGCTCGACTTAAACTACAAGCCACTAACAAGATTGTCACTTGTAAAGTCGATGAAGTGCAAAACCCAGAAGATACTAGCAAAACACTATCTGATGATGTAGATACTACCATGACTGCACGACGTCCATTAAACAATGATTGGGCTGCAGCATCATCGACTCCCTTTGATGGAGGCAGAACGCCAGGATATGGTGGTCGAACACCTGGATATGGTGGTAAGACGCCAGCCTATGGTGGTCGTACTCCTGGCCGTACAGGTGACCAAACACCAGCTTGGGATGCAGGCAGCAAAACACCAGCTTGGGATGCAGGCAGTAAAACACCTGGATATGCACCTCGCACTCCTGCACGTCAAGATGACGACTATTGGTCTCCTCATGGTGGTCCTCCTGATCGTGCAACTTCGGGTCATTGGGGCGAACGATCGTGAGTCCTTGCTTTTGACGTTCTGTAATTTCGAAATTATTGTTCTGTGACATGAAGGGATCTAATTCTTTGTTAGGGATAACATGGCTACCAATCCTGCAAATACTGCCGACTCACCTTGGACTGGTGTCAACACGGAAACTCCAGGTCGTTATGATGCAGCTCCTTCACCTTGGGGTTTTGGAGCTCCAACTACTCCACATCCTTCTTCGGTTCCAGCTACAGCACAAACACCATTTGCCCATCCCGACACTCCACTTATACCAGCTTCACCATATGCAAGTGCCGCCACTCCTGCTGCCACTCCACATGTGCCAGACACACCAGCCATGCCCGATGTGGAACAAGGTACATGGAGGACCGTTTCCCTTGCATTTTTTCGCCTGTATTTACAATGTTAATCCATTTTTGATCTAGTGTTGGATATATCTTGGGCCTCTGCTGGTCTCGAAGTCACATTTGTCGCTCGCAACAATACGACTTATGGCAATGGTCAATATGCTCAAACAGTCGGTGCAATTGAAGCCGTCGAATCACCATATGCCACTGTAAGGATATTGAGCACCAGCGAGGTTTTGCCACAGGTACCAATTGAATACTTGGCCTTTGTCAAACCTGGTAAAGGAGATCATGTTCGAGTCATTACTGGTGAGAATATTGATCAGGTTGGAAAGTTGGTCACTATCGATGGACCAGATGCTGTGGTGAGGATGCCTACAGGAATGAACATTATCAGGCTCGACGATTTGGCAAAGGTCACACCTACAGCGGCACCATAAAGTTAATAGCGTGATAGGCTTGGATGATAAATTTTAAAACGGATTGCATACGATTGTTGTATTTCAAAGAAGGAAGGGAAGTTGTGCTCAATATATATTGTTATATTATATGCAAACGACGTAATTGTTACTAATTCTACTGTTTGAATTTTGTCATGACTGTATCTCTAGCCGACTTAATGCAGTCGTTCAGGCCGACTCCACCATCGGCAGCACCAATAAAGGATATTCTATTCCCACTCCATTCATCCAAAGCCTTTCTAATATTTCCCATCCGATCTGCATGCCCCAACACATACTGCGGAATACACTGTCTCTGCACACCAACAACCACATCTATAGGCTCTTCTTTAATCCCCAAATGTCTACTCAACGCCTCCAACGCAACCTGCAACAACCTCTCATTCGACACATCATCCACCTCCCCAAACTTGGCCTTAAACGCATGTCCACCCATCATAACCGTCACCCGCGTCATCGGTACTTGATCCTGTTGCGGCAAAGCACACGAATCAAACACAACACCTAGAATCGACTCGTTCTCAGATGGTGGTATCAGGTACCCGAATCCGTCAATGGGTAAAATGTTTGGTGATGCGTATGCGAGATTTATGACGCATACATCCACATATGGGATTGCGGATAGATCTGTTTTGGGGATGGATTGTGGGAGGATCCGTGATAGGGATGGGATTGGGATGGATGATATTATGTGCGATGCGGATTTGTGTGTTGAGTCTGACAGCTTTACCTATAATACGTGCTTTGTGAGTTACATGGCAGACTTTGTCAGTATTGATGTAGCGAAAGTCCCTTTTTTGGCTCACCTCAATCGAATCACCCTTAACACGTAACTCCTGACACCCAACACCCAACTTCATCTCCACATTCTTCCTCTTACTCAGCACACCCACAAGCGCATCAGGTATCTCCTGCATACCATCCTTGAACGAATACACGCTACACGTCTCCTGCACATCCGTAATAAACCGCATCTCATCTTCATCACCACCACACAACTCTCGCAAATCCACTTTCGGCGGCTTGTTCAGCAGCATCCCCAACACAACAGATCCAAACTTGCGTTCCGCGTCCCATAGTGACGTGAATGTGGATTTAACACTCAAGTTCTTAGCATCTCCGGCCCAAATCCCCTGCACAACAGACGATATAAGCGTATCTGCGACGTGGTTTCCAAACCGGCGTGATATGAAGGAGTGGATTGTTTCATCATGTACGTGTGCCTTACGTCTAAATGGCTCGGATATGCCCGAAGCGATTATGCCTTTCGTTGCGGGTGCATTCGATGTGATGAGAGAGGATAGCGAGTGTGGGAGGGCGTTGATCTGGGATTTATAGTATAGGAAACGGTTTCGTGCTGCGGGTGATGTTTTGGGGACTTTGAGGATGTTGCGTTCGAGGCCGATTTTGTGAACCTAATATTGTTTGATGTGAATAAGCGATCGCAGGGATGGGAATCATGAAGTACGACTGAAATGAAGGCTTACAAGGTCTAGAGTTATAGCGCCAGGGAGTCCGGATGGCCGTAGTGTTCGTGGACCACGTTCGAATAGGATTTGAGTGTTAGTTTGTGGGTTTGGACGCTTTATGGACTCAATCCATCCGCCCCAACGTGAAGATTGCTCTACCAGGGTAATTGTCGTGGCTGGCAGCAGGCTAGAGAGGTAGTAGGTCGCGGCTAGTCCTGAAATACCTCCTCCTAAAACAACTATGTTAGACATTTTGAGCTAAAGGGCTCTTGAAGCTGAGATAATTGAAGCGACGCAAACACGAAATTGATGCCGCCAGTGAAACGAACTATATACGTGATCTATGAAAATATGCAAACATACAATTAAAAATTGTCTAATCGCTGTCTTCTTCGTCCGAGTCCTCCTCATCAGCTTCCTGCAAGAATTTGACCAGTGGTGCTGCCTATTGGGTTCACAGAAACATTAGTCCTGAAGTTCACACAATGTGGTATGGAACTTCAAACAAAACTCCTAGGAAGAAGAAGCCAGGATGCCGGAAACCAGGGCACGTACCAACTCTCGCACTTTAGCCATTGCTCCGGTAGTGTTTGCAGTAGTACCATGCCATTTCATGACTGCATCTTCCTCAGCAATGTCATGCTCATAGAATAATCTGAGCATAGCAGCAAATACTTTGTATGTGGCTTCATTCTCAGCGCAACAGCTCTATAAAAGCGGTTACAGCACAGTTATTTTTTTTCCTTTCAATGGTCGCCTATAAGCTTCTAATAAACCTTACATGCAAGATTTCCAAACAATCGACTTGATCTTCTTGCACCTTGGCATATCTCACCAAGAGTTTTGCACCCCATTGTTGCATGAGCTACCCGAAAAAAACGTGTAAGCAAAAAACAACAAAAGGATACCTCATGGTTTGACGTGGCCGCTTAATCCCTCACCTCCTTGGCACTAGCACTGTGATTCGACAGGTTGACATGACCAACCAGAAACGGTATAACAGATGCTCGAATGTCGTGAAACGTGGCGTTGTGAGCATACTTATTAGTGTTCAATTCGGTCGCTATGTCATCAACTGTATGGCCAGATACAAAGACATTTTGCAACGTCTTTTCAGCTTCAGTCTTCCACTCTTTGTCTTCATCATCTGATCCGAAACCAGTGCCCATTGTTGCACCATCGTCGTCACTTTCGTCGTCTTCTGATTCGGTATCATCCATTTCTTCGATCGAGTTGGGATCAAATGTCCTTCCTGTTCCAACAGAGAGTTTGTATGAGTCGTCCTTGTCCAGTTCTTTTTGCACATACTCGCATAGGATATGCATACCCATCTCAGTCAGTGGATAATTCCTTGCATCCAGATCGTCCAGATCGCTTTCAAATGGTATAGAAGGCCATAGATAGCCTTTACCTTTCGTACCAACCACTTTTCGATCGAATGCTTGAGAAAGAGAAGATTTCAGCAAAAAATACCCACAACCGAGGATAATGGGCCAAATTGTGTCTCACATGGCCCTATTCCTTCCATCAGTAGCTCGTCATCTGTTGGCTGATCTTCCGAGTAGGGCCGTATGGATAATTTAGAGAATGGTGGCACAGTAATATTGGGTCCGAGTTCCACCTAAAAATCACGAAGTTAAACGATGAGCTTTTGAAAAAGTTGAGATCCTGGCAGGTAATTCAACTGATTTGTTTACCCCAGATCCAATAATGCATCCTCTTGAAATCATAACATTCTCATGTATCTTGACTCCTCTTCCAATAATACATTGCTGGATCCTTGATTTGGCCTTGATTTCAGTATTGTCCCATATATAAGATCCATCAATGGTGACTTTTTCTCCAATCTTGCAGTTTCTACCAATGACACTTTCTGATACGTTGGTGTCAGATTCTACGCTCGTGTGAGAGCCGACACAGACTCTGGATGATAGAACTGCAGATCTAGAATCAAGAATGGACAAGAGATGGCTCTTGAGACACAAGGAAAAAAAGAAGCGGACGAAGACTTGCCATACCTGGTCAAGAAGACTGGGTTTTCCAAGTACACATGTCGCCTCGACATGTAATACAGTGTATCATCAGCGATGTTGCTGTCAGGTACCATTGGATAGGCCCATCTCCCAATAATGTCCTTGCTGAAAAAAATTGTACAAAGTGGAGGAATCAGGTTTCGGCTGCGACGCGAGTCATCTGACCAGACAACTGGTAAACGCGCATTCCTTACCTCACAGAATCATATGAATGAGTACTCCTCACACGAGCAGCATACTCATCTTCCAACACATAGCAATGTATGGTCGACGTCAAAACATCTGATTCCAAGACACCACGAACGAAATCCGTCCTGATGTGCTGATAATCAAAGTTTTCTTGAAATAGAGCTGGGACCTAAAAGTAGTTTCAAGAAAATCAGAACTCGCAAAAGCCAATGGTATAGATGGTTCTGAATCTCACATCAAGAGAGCATATATCAATCTGACAGTCAATCAAGTCGTTACGAACTTGTAAATCAGGGTGTTTCTGAAACCATTCTAATTCTAGCTCGATTTTTGATTTTGGTGGGTATACTTCTAGTGGTTCGTAATGGACACATTCGTGTGTTTTGGCGTCAATGATGAAGAGTGCTTCTTCTCCTCGTGCCCTGTTATATCATGAAAGAGGGGTCAGATCAACAGTTTACGGATATTGGTTTACGTTGAACTTGCCTTGAGCGATGGTTGGCACTAGCTTGCTTGACCACCTTCACGACAAAAAAAAGCCCATGAAAACCTCGCTTGAATTCAATTTCCAACGATCTGATTTAATTGCTTACCATAGTCATAATAGAATTCTTGTCTTTAGCACGTCGAGCCTTGTGCGTGGCAAGAGCCTTCTCCAAACTCATGTTTGAGACGACATCACCACTAATCAGTATGAAATCCGACTTGACAAGCCCTTTACGATCGACTTCTCTTAATGCATCACCCATGCTTCTCAATCCCAATGTTTCGACAGTTGTGATTTTTGTCGGTGCTCGATTCCATTTCGATTTTCTGGTGATGCGAGATTGTAAGACAGTCAGAATCAATGTATTATACAAATATACGTAAAATAGATGGGAACTTGATCTCAACAAACCTTATGTAGTCTTTAATCTTGTCTGCATGAGCACAGGTCAAAACATAGATTTCTTGGACACCGCCAACAGCCAAGAATTCCAACGTGTATTCGAGCAGAGGTACGTTTACTAGCGGTAGTAAGCACTATTTGAACAGGTCAAACACGTCAAGGAAAATATAATGTGACGTGTCTTGATGCACACGAAAAAATCAACAAAAAGGATGAAAGCTTACTCGAGGCTCGTCCTGTGTAAGCGGTTGGAAGCGATTATTGAATGAATCTGCTACGACGATGGCTTGAAGCACTTCCTCGCTCTCTATGTTCTTGTTCGAGTTCTGCTTGGGTGGCATCGCTATTGGCTGCTTTTTGGAATGGAAGAGACTAACAGAGTTTCAACTCGTTCGGGATTTTTCGCGTCAGATTCACTCGTTTCGCAATAGATCCATAGAACCCAGATTCCAAGCTGGCGTATGTAGATTGGATTACACCCAACGGGCTTGTGATTACGTGCGTGTTATGTACGATATTCTAAAACTACAATACTGTTTCAATCAAAGCCGTACGTGAGAGCATCTTCTCTCAAACTACTTGCGCCATTTGGTGCCACTACATCCTTTGACCCATTCAAACGTGAGCTTCCGACCCCATTCGACGTCTGCAACCGTGAGCCCATCAGCATGGCTTCAAGTCGATCGAACCGTTCATCTATGCGTCGCTGTAAACGATCAATCCTCTTATCCAGTTCCATCATCATATCCTGCTTTAGTAGAGCTACTGTTTCGGGTGCGAGTGCTGGTTGTATTATTGGTGCTGGTGCTGCGTTTACTCTCAGAGATTCCATCATTTTCATTAGAGAGATGTCCATTGAGTGCAAGTCTCTTGGGTCCTGTTGCAATGTAAAGTGCTTTGTTAGGGCTGTGTTTGAATGTGATCTTGATGCGCTGCGAACTTACAGCTGTACTTGGAGAAGCATCATATTTGAGCGACACTGCATACAATGTCAGTGAAGGTGTGGCTTTATTGTTTAGGGGGCGTATGCTTGGGAACTAGTATAAAGTAAGCGAGATGAGAAGTCTGGAGAAGTCAAAGTATCTGACCATGTAAACGTGACGTACACGTATCGAGAGCTTGTGTGTAGTAAGCTCAATAGGCAATACGGCTGAAAACACTGGTTCCTCATCGTCATCACTCTCGTCAACCAGCTGCCCTTGCACAGTTGACACATAATTGTCCTCTGAAAAGACTTCCAATACCCGTGTAGAAGATATTACCACCATCTTACGTAGATTCATGACATAATTTAGTGGCATGCATATATGTAGTGTGCACTTTTGTGCAGAGGGACTGGTTTTTGTTGATGTCGGGGGACTCATGACCACATACGACAGCGCAGAGTCGCCTAATTATGAAATAGAGTCAGTCTATATCGAATCTACACTTGAAGCCAAGTCGCAGTTACCAGTTTCGTCTTGGTTGAGCAGCTTTTGGAGATCACCATCACACACCCAACCAGAGACATCAAGATGAGGCAGAAGGCCAGCAGAAGAAGGAATGTCTGAATTGGCAGCCATGACTAGTCTCCAGATCGACACTATTAGCTCACCGATTGATCAAGGTTTGTCGGAGCTTTGCCAAAATTCGTCACGTTGGTCATTGGTGTGAATTGTCCAGAATTTATACGCGACATTTGGAGGGGTTTACAGGACGCGATCTTAGCATTCGAATTACATTGTAAATGATAGTAAATGGTGCTGTATTAATAAAAAACAAGAAATTATACACTACCAACAAAAGTTGCCAATGCGACCATTACATGAGGTGTACCAAAACGAGTAAGAATCACGTCCAAAAATTGATATAGAAGAGTTGGAGTATTCACTTTTTACCTCTCAACCACTTAACTACTTGGGAGAAAACGCGAGGCCGTCTTCTTTTCACGAGAGTTGACAAGGGCTGCAAGACCAGCCATTTCGACTTCCTTTCTTGCCTTTCTGCCTCTAAATAATCCAAGCTTAGTCTTATAAAACAATACTACTTTTACTGATGGTTTCCAGTCTACGGCAGTTGCGTGAGAAGCTGTGTAGATTGATTTGGCTTCCATTGCGTCATGAACACCAATACATCTCGGAGATCATCAGGAATAACCACTTTAACCACCACCACGTGAGGGTACTCATTCTGGTTGCATGATTTGAGTATCTTGGTTCGGTCTTCCTTGGAACGAGGAGGGATAAGGTTTGTGACATTTTGATACTTATGAAAGTGAAGGCACAAACGCACTTTACCAGAGAACGTCCTTGCAATTGCGTAATCAGGCTTCCACACTAGTGAAAATCGTGGAGGCTCTGCGTCTCAACAGCTTTATGTCTCAGGGATCTCAGCGATAATCTCACTGATTACCACCACTAGAGCGTAGTGACTCTGGCTGCGTGATTTGAGTATACGAGTGTCTTGATATTGTGGAAATGAACTGTCGGCCTTCCTATATAAAGTCATGAAGGTTAAGATACAATGTTAGAATACTAGAGAGTTGTTTGGATAGAGCACAATCAAAGTCAGCACCGTACTTGGCTTGACTTGATCTATTGGGAGGTGCGCACCAAAATGCTCATTACTAGTATAATCCATGTACATCCAATGTGAGGTCTCGACATCTCAGAGATCGTCAGCGATAGCCACTCTAACTACCACCACTAGAGAGTGGTCTGCTCGTCATGATAAGAATGCTTCCAGTGAATGAGGTGACCTTGTTGTTACTGTTTTGCATTTTATTCTGGTTTTGCAGATCTGGATTTAGATTCCTGCACTTATCTCGCTAGATCTAGACCACAGGCAGTATGATTAGTGTATAAGTGATGCTTTTACTATGTGGAGATAGTGCTTACCACCACATGGTCCTTGTTTCTCGTTACTTGCGGCAATTCGTCAAGTTTCTTGGATTTTTTGATTGTCAGGAGTTGTGTCGTGAAAAGAGACATAAACGACAATTCAAATGTCGAGCTGAGGTGCTTTTTCTAAGAGGTATGAGTAGAATTAGTTCATGCTGTCTTCCTTTGCCTGCTGTAAACTGCGTTTCAAAAGTGGTATGTCGCTTAAGCTGGCTGCTGAACATGCAACCAACCGAAAAAGCTCTACTGTAAGCTTTTGAGGAAAATAATGTCTATATTTTGAATAATACAATATGTACAACATGCAACCACATCCACTATTCACCAGGAAACTTTTCCAACCGAACACCACCATCACCCTCCGCTCTGCCATATCCGACGTCCATAACTCCTTGTTCATTCAAATACCTTAATGCAGCAGTATCATCAACCTGTTTGACATGAGTCCTTGTCTTCTCAGCGAGGGATATGAGGTTGTCGTCTGGGACGTATTGTCTTGTGAATACGCCTCGAGCAATCTCTGGCAGGAAAGTATCACCAGTAACAAGCTTTGGCTGGTTTTTAAGAATGTTTTCAATCGAGCCTATTGAAGCATTTCAAACATGGTAGGTGAGTACATGTTTGTGAACAAGTCAAGTAAAGAAATAGGTATGCCTACCAAATTTTTGAATCAACCCGAAAGCGCGAACAGGACCGATTCCTTCAATTGTAGAAGAAAAGTCTGTTCCCATAAGTATACACAAGTCTACAAACTAGTTGGGCATACTTCAGCAAATACGGTTTTTTGTTTTGGTTGCACACAACGAAATTCAAAGTTTGATCTGTCCCATACCTGTGAGCGAGACAATTGCAAGCCATCTCTCGCTAGCTGAGGATCAACTACAGTTACGAGATCTTTATCCAGAATATTCCTTCCCAGCTTCTGAATCACAAGTCCATCTCCAGCCACAATAGCGTCTGTATCTTCTGTCAAGGTTGCAGATACCAGACCATGCGATGCCAGTGATGCACAAACCATTTCTCCCTCATAATCATCCTTTTCAATCGTATAGTGTGAGATGTTCATCAAATCAAGCAAATGGGCTGCCTGTTTGACGAGATTTGGCGTCACTTGAGCTATACGTGAACGTAGTTTGTCCTGCCGTGTAAGGTGGTGCTTTTGTAACAACTAATGTGGAGAGTAAAGATGTGAGACACGTCCTGATGATGGCGCAGATCTCTGTTTTTTTTGCGGTAGAAATCAGTACCTGAAGATGTATGATGTGCTCAGGATTCAACGCCCCTTCTTGCTTTATAGCTTCAATCAATGCTAATTCTTCTCTAGCGGCACTTTTTACAGGCCTAGATTCATCATCTGCTGATTGAATCTTCAATAGGTTGTCAACATGGGCTTCCAACATATTCTTTACGTGTTCAATGTCTTTTGCGGCGGTTTCTGGCGGTGGTCTAGACGGTTTATCAGGTGGTGGCTGTATACTAGTGGCTTCTTCATCGGTCATCAAGGCGGCAGCAGTTTCCAAATCAGCTGTTACGTAATCTAGTTGCGAAGACGACAGATGTGACATGATATTGAGCAGATCATTTAGATGATCTAGTCGATCATGTCGTTGCTCTTCACTTTCGATGGCCGAAAGGAGCTCTTTACGACGTTCTCGTCGCCGTTCACGTTCTACAGCTTTCACGATTGATCTCACACCTAGCAAATAGTAGCATGTGAGAAGTCACATATATACGTACATCATGTTAGTTCTTACCAGTTCCGGGCCCATCAAAGATGAAAAGAGGCTGGACGTTATGGAATGTGAGTTTCCGAGCGACATAGTAAATACCACGTAGTATCAGAGCAGCATCCGACATTTGTTCTTCACTTTCATGATCACGGCCACCACGTTTATATGAGGTATAGAGAGCCTGATACGCGAAAAGGGTACCGTCAATAGCCAATGGTTGGTGAGCAAAGTGTGATAGGCTAACTTCTTTCAAGCTCGAAGGTGCATATCGTTTCAGATGCGGGATCAAGTTCCTGACTCCCATTTTTAATCTACGTAATAGCCATGGATGATTAGATTCTTCGTGATTTTCGTGATTTCAAAGTCAACAACAAAACTAGCTCAACTCCAAACAAGGACATAGCCAATCGTTTTTGAATGAGCTTGCCGTCCATCGCACGTAGATCCATAGCACTGGCCAACTCACCTGTATTCCGTTTAAGTAGTCTCAGCCAGCATCTGTCTACTAGCTCCATTAATTCAAATCTGCAAGCTCATCCAAGCAAAATGCCGGCCATTCCTATCGATGCAAAGAACATCACAAAGACATTCGACTATCTGGTGATCGGAGGCGGTTCCGGAGGGCTTGCTAGTGCTAGAAGAGCCGCCAGTTTTGGTGCAAGTGTCGCCATTGTTGAATATGGTATGGATCACATTACTGCTTGGCGGAGACGTATCTGTTATTTGTTGTTTATTGCTCGAATGATCTTACTTTTTGATCGTGAATTCAAACATTGAACTACAACAATCACTGTTGCAAACACCGCGACATACTGCATCTCACAACCAATTACTAACAGAATACTTACGTTAGATCGAATGGGAGGAACATGTGTCAACAGAGGCTGTGTCCCTAAAAAGATCATGTGGACTGCAGCTTCCATCGCTGAATCACTCCACGAAGCAGCTGGCTACGGGTTTGATGTCACAATCAACAAATTCTCTTGGAATCTCGTGAAAAACAAACGTGAAGCATACATTCGTCGTCTAAATGGCATATACGCTACCAATCTCGTCAAAGACAAGGTCGAAACTATAACTGGACATGCTCGTTTTGTCTCTGAACGTGTGGTTGAGGTTGAAGGCAAGCTGTATGAGGGTAAACATGTCTTGATTGCAACGGGTTCGAGAGCTACGATACCACCATTGGAAGGTGCTCAGAAGTGGGGTATAACTAGTGATGGGTTCTTCGCGATGGATGAGATGCCAAAGAAGGTCAGTATAAGTGGCATTTAAATTTTCGACTAGTGGACCTTTCTGTCGGGCATGCTCAATGAGAATGAATTCCCTAACATACGATGATCATTCTTCAATTTGCACTCGACTTACGCCACTTTATGTTACAGGTCGCTGTCGTCGGGGCCGGATATATCGCTGTAGAACTAACCGGCATCTTCCACGCCTTGGGCGCAGACGTTACTCTCTTCATCCGCCACTCTGATTTCCTCCGCTCATTCGATTCCATCATCCACAAAACCCTCATGGACGAATACAAACGTGCCGGTATCAAAATAGTTATCAACTCTCAAGTAGTCAAGACTGAAAACTTGGGAACTGAAGAAAACAAGAATCTGCGTCTTACCGTCCATGACTCTGAAAAGAATACTGATACTATATTAGAGGGATTCGAGGATATTATTTTCGCTGTTGGACGTGCCGCCAATGTTGAAGAATTGGGGTTGGAGAATGTTGGGACAAAGCTTAATGATCATGGATATCTGATTAGTGATGAGTGGCAAGCGACTAATGTTCCTAACGTATATGCTTTGGGTGATGTTTGTGGTGTTGCCATGTTGACTCCAGGTTGGTATTCGTGATAACTTACTTGAATCTGTCAATCCTATGTGCCCTCTTTTGCTCACTTGCAACGTTCTACGTCTTTCCAGTTGCTATTGCCGCTGGCCGTCGTCTATCAGACCGACTCTTTGGTGGCAAACCAAACTCCAAGCTGGATTATACCAACATCCCTTCAGTCATCTTTTCACATCCTACTGCTGGTAGTGTCGGTAAGTACACAGAAACAAACCAACAATCTTAATGAGGGAATGTCGACTTTCATTGCGACTAACCGTGGCCTTGCTCGTAACTATAGGCTTGACCGAAGAAGAAGCACGCCACAAGTACGGCAACGACAAGATAAAGATTTATCAAGCACGATTCACAAACATGCATTATGGATTGTTAGGTACACACCATTAACACTACTCTCTCCTCGTTTTTTGTGCATTACGCTAACGAAACACACAACATTCAATACAGATTTCAAACCACCAACGGCATACAAACTAGTATGTGCTGGACCTGAAGAAAAGGTCGTTGGACTGCATATTGTTGGAAAGGCTTCAGACGAGATCTTGCAAGGGTTTGCTGTTGCTGTCAAGATGGGTGAGTCTCAATGAGGACTGTTGTGAATGCTTCAAGTCCGGTTTTTTTGTGTGGGTGGATTGAATACTTACAACACTCACGTGTCATAGGTGCAACCAAGGCCGATTTCGATGCTACGGTAAGGATGCAAAAGTCTCAAGGACGTGTTATGGCATATGACGTGATTATGTGGATTTAACTTTTTCTTGTTGTTCATTAGGTGGCAATACATCCCAGTGCAGCTGAAGAACTAGTAACCATGCGATAGAATTCTTTAAATGGGACAATTTTGAATGAATACATATCATACGCTTTGCGTTCGCGAAATACACCATCAATGTCAGTCGCCAAAGCCACGTCCGTAATCTCGTTTTCAAACTGACAGTTTATCTAAAAAAAGATCCCAAAAGCGCCTGTTACATTATGTACTGTTTTCGGTGTAATCAGTCCTGTTATACAAAACGAAAAAAGTTGAGTCAAAAGTGGAGTCCATGATCACCAACAAACACAACCCAAAATTTGCTGGCTGCATATTCTTACCTCGGACAACAGATCATATATATTTTTGGTTGGGACTGCAGCAGGCTGTTCTACAAGAATTGGCGCTGCTGGCTCATGAGGTTTTTGACCATTGACTTTGGGAGCGGCTGCTGCACCACGACCAGTTGAAGCAGCATATCCACCTCTGGATGCTGGAGCACCTCGACCGCGATCACTGCTAACAGGACCACCTCGACCACTACCGCCAAAAAAACAACCGCAATTAGTCCATGGGAAAATGGTTTCAACACAAATTACAACAATCGTCGCCACAACATACCGTGCACCACCACCACGAGCACGAGATGACCCATCATCATTTGCAGCAGGTCGTCTCCAACTTGTAGAAGCAGGTGCTGACTCTGAATCGTGAGAAGCAGCAGTAGCAGGTCGAGCAGAAGCACCAGATTGTGGTCGCACACCCGTAGGGTGACCTCCACGAGCACGATGACTGTCTCTAGGTGCTTGTAAACGACGAGCTTCGGCCTTCAATTCAACCTTTTCACCATTGGGTGAATCCAGAGTGAATGTCATGCCAATGACTTTTGCTGCTGATTCCTTCTCTGCAAACACGACAAATCCAAAGCCCTGTGTGAAGAGAGAGTGACAGCGCGGGTAATGATTAATGATTTATGATTCCAGACAGAGCAAAAAAGGACACTAAATCATCAGTAAGCATACCTTGTCAGCAATAATGTCCGCATGCTTGACGTGACCATAGTCTTCAAACAGTCTAGCGAGCTCATGTAATGGTAAACCATCAGGAATGTTTCTAATGAATATGGACATGGGGTCGAATTCGATTTCTAGTAGACAAAAAGAAACAGAGTCAGACAATGGTCATTGACCTTTTCATTTCAGATTCCCACCTCTTGGTTTTCGATCTCCAGCTGGTGCAGTTGCAGATACGAGATTATCTTTTCGTTTGCGATCAGCTTCTGAAGCAGTAGCAAAAACTAGATTATCTGTCCTTTCAGCTTCGGCTTCAGCTTTAGCAGCGGCTTTCAGATCAGCAGCACTTGGACCATTACTAGATTCCGTGCTTCCGCTTCCAACAGCAGCGACATCAGCAGCGGCAGCAGCGTATGAGAATGCTTCTGCCTTCTTTTGGGTTTCTTTTTCACGTCTAGATACGTCATCTGCTTTTTTCTTTTCGTCAGCGACTTTTTTAGCAGCGTCTTCAACCTCTTTGGCTTTTTTGGCTTCTTCTTCTCGATGTTTACGACGTTCCTCTACTTTTTTATCGGCTTCGACTACGTCGATGGCCTTGGCAGCACCGAATGGATTAGATTTTGCGGATTTTTGAT
Organism: Synchytrium microbalum; assembly: GCF_006535985.1. Lineage (NCBI taxonomy): Eukaryota > Fungi > Chytridiomycota > Chytridiomycetes > Synchytriales > Synchytriaceae > Synchytrium > Synchytrium microbalum. The sequence continues at coordinate 213,386 of NW_022158382.1, forward strand.
ATACATCGGATACGTCTGGTGTGATTGGGGAATGGTCGGCTGGAGTAGGGGCTTCTCGTGGTTTGAGGACTAGTCTGTGCCTTTCCTTGGGGATTTCGCGTTCTACTTTATCTATGTTGGGTTGGGTGGTGGTAAGTATTCGAATATGCACGAAACAAAAACGAGAAAGCCAAAGGCGTATATCAACCTGGGGATGCAGGACGTGGTGCAGCAGCTCTTGGCTCTCGTGGTTCTCTTTGCTCTCTAGCAGGACGATCACCGCCAAAAGCAGATTCTCGTGCTGGTGGTGGACCTACAACCGGGCGAGCAGTATCTCTCCAGCCGGAAGATGGAACATCTCGACCAGTATCCTCTAAAATTGAAATCCAAAAGATGATGAGACGAGGGGTCGTAGGATTTGAGCAAAGCAGAAATATGAGAGATTTTGCTTGCTCAGAATTGTCGAAGTAGACTCTTATATCACGACTACAACTTACTTGACTCTGCAACATCCATACGAACATTCCTTCCCAAAAACTCAAATCCATCAGCATTCATAGAGTTTTCCAATGATTCGAGATCACCGAATTCAATATAAGCAAACCCTTTCAGTCTACCATCTTCACCCTTTAATAAGCGAATAGAGGAGATATTTAGACCACTGAAAAAGTCGGCAATAGCTTCTTCAGTACAATCGAATGATAGATTGCCGATATATGCAGTGAATGGAGGACGAGATGGGAAGACTCTGGGGCCAGTTCTTTCTTGTCGAGGAGGTGCTCTGTCTCTGTCACCACCACCGCCACTGCTACCAAAAGTGGACCGGGGTTGTCGAGAATCACGCTGTTCGTATGAGGAAGAGGAAGGAGGCTGTCTACGGTTTTCGAATACGGAAGTTCCACCAGCTGCACGTTGGCCACGCCATTCATTGGAATCACTAGGCATGGGACCACGAGGGATTCGTTCACCACGGTCCTCTACATAAGAAAGAGTGTGAATAATGGTGTAGAAGATGAAAAAAAGCCCGATGCCTAGTGCATCGACAAGTCCGGTTCTTAATAACGAATGCATGTACCTCGATCACCTCTGTCGCCTCTGTCTCTAGAGCCAAAAGCACCACCACCACCACTACCTCGATCTCGATCAAAACCTCCTCCACCTCCTCCAAATCCACCACCTGATCTGTTGTCGCCGAAAGCACCTCGTTGAGGACGGCCTCCTTGTGCTAGAATATATAGACGGAGAGATGCGTAAGGTTTGGATGCAGCTGTTTGTTCAGCACGGAGCTAACCTGCATCAGGATCTCTGGATGCTATTTATCCGAAAAATAAGTCAGCGATCATGAATTGTAAATTGCAGTAGGAGATTCCACGTACGTGCAGTTGGGAGATCAGGAACATCATCAGCCCAGCTTGAGAATTCTAAACAAGAAGAAAAAAAATTAGAAGAATGTTCACAAGCAATGGGGTGTTGAATTCGAGAGATGGTGGTTAAAAGTGGGATACCTTCTGAAGCATGAAGCTCTTGCAAAGTCATCTTTTTGGGCTTTGCGGTCTTCTTTGTAGCTAGTCGACATTGTTCAAAAGTGTCAGTTCCAGATTTTTTTTTTCAAGCTTTACAGAACAAACATAGACGACTTGTAGGCTTATAAAAGCGGACTATATGCAGTAATAAAAAGCACATTCCACTTGTGTACATACCGTCTGCCATGATTGAAATTGATTGTTGTTGTTGCAATTTGTGGTTTGAAAAAAAGTCGAAGATGAATGTTGGCAAACTGTGAATTGGAGACCGGTTGGGACGAAAGTCACGCTTAAATCCCAAAGATTGTATTTAAATGAAAGGTCTTGTGATAATGTAACACCTTCATAGCGTACTCGAGTAGAAAACACGTTCTAAGATCTCGTTTTCATTTCTACCAAAAAGCTCGAACTTTCAAGCATTCGAGTGGCTGGAAACCATCATCATCTATAATTAAAGCATTTTATTCTCGACATTCAACGTGATCTGCTCATTGGGAGAGACGGAAGGCTTCATCCAACCACGTTCAGAACCGACAAGAAGAAAAAACCCACAGTCAACAATTGCGAATGTATCTATGAGCAGATCTGTGCTAAGAAAAGGGGTCATCAGCTGCAATGAGTGCGGCTCAAAGGTCCCTCTGTTAGGCTCAGGTGCTTCACTGGACTCGCCATCTGATTCACTGGATTCTCAGCACCATGTCAAGATCTCTCTTCATGGCCAGCCTTCTCGCTTCTTGAGAGACGACTGGGAATTCGCGGGGTACGTACTAGGACCGTGGTGTAGCTATGGATCTGTTTGGATCACTGCTGCATCAACCCTTGTTGTGCATCATCGTCATTCATCAAACATTTGCTCGCAATGAAATCTCACGGGCAACTCTTGATGTTTTCATATCTCATTTCGAAATAAAGCAAGCTTGCTAATCAACTTCTCTCTTTTGTTGTAGATGGGGACAGACAATAAGACTCGAGATTCCCACAGCCTTCCCACAAACAGAACCACTACCAAAGAAGCTAGGCATGTGGCACGCCACAGCTATCGCAGCAAATGATCTTACCAGCAGTGTCTTCTTCTCTGTTGGACTCGCCATCACAGTGTCCGGCCAATACGCACCGATCTGTATGTTTCTCTCCGGACTCTCACTCATACCACTACGATACGTACTAGCTGAAATAGGAGAAGCTCTGCCCCTTAACGGAGCAATGTATTCTACGCTTGTATCAATGAGTAAACTATCGGCTATATGGGCTGCTGGAGTCCTCGCAATGGACTATACAACAACAGCAGTAGTCAGTGCGGCATCAGCTGCGTCCTATTTGATGACTATGACCAGCACCGTACAGAGTGCTTGGATTGTGCCGCTGATATTGGTCGTGTTTTGTATCATAACTGCTATTGGATTACGAGAGTCTTCAGGGCTCGCTCTGAGTATATTCATTCTACACATTTTGACCATGTTGGGAATCATTATCCTGTAAGTTCAGCTTCAGAAATATTTCATTTTTCATTGCAATATCATCTCGCTCATATTTGGCTCTTCAAGGTCAATCGTATTCATGGCATCAGGACACGGGTTTGGTGTACTCTTAGACAATTGGAACTCACCTGCACCATCAGGCAACATTGCTAGAGATATCCTATTCGGATGGGCAGTCGCCTTCTTGTCTAGCACAGGCTTTGAAACGTCTGGAAACTACATAGAAGATCAAGCTCCAGGCGTCTTTCCATTGACATTGCGGAATATGACGTATCTCTCGCTCTTCTTCCCACCACTACTCACATTCCTGACTTTATGTGTGCTGCCCAGGGACGTCGTTGTACAGAATCCTTCGACGGTTTTGAGTGCAGTGGCATCAGCAGTGTCAAGTCAGCTTGGCTTTTTGGTATGTCCATCTTATATTTTGCTCGCCAATCTATATGCTAAAACAAATTCTTTACCGCCAAAGGTCTCTTTGGATGCAATTATAGTGCTTTGTGGAGGAGTTCTTACCTCATTTGTTGGTATTGGAGGCTTAGCACATCATCTCGCAGGCGATGGACTGTTGCCACGAGCAGCTACTAAAAAGATGCCGCCCTTTGGAGGCTATCCAGCTATATCAATTGGATTCTTCTTGATATGTGGAACATTATTCCTGATATCCAACGGAGACATGACGATATTATCTCTAGTATTCGCAATGTCATTCTTAATGGTGTTGCTATTATCAACCATGGCAAATCTGTTTCTCAAATATCAGAGAGGCAGACTACCACGAACAGTAGATGCATCGCTTCATACAGTACTCTTAGGACTCGCCATTCTAATAACCGCGATAGTCGGTACCGCTGTGCAAAACACTTCAGCTGTCGTTGTCTTTTTTGGAATGTGGTGTACTATAGTGCTTTGCTTCTGGATTGTCTCGAGGCGGGTCGCCATAGCCAAGATCATCCTCTTCTTACTGGAGAGAACAAAGGATGCTCGGATTGAGGCCTACTCGTCTCGTTTGATTCGGTATATTCAAGCAGTGAGGAATCAGCCAGTGTGAGTTGACATTAGAATGTATAATTTTGTCGAATATACCGGAACAAAAAAAACATGATGTAAACACTGAATAGCAACGGACCTAACCAGCTCTGTTGCTTCATCTAGTGCCTTCTTTACCAATCATGACGAGATTCATGTTTTGAACAAGGCTCTTCGGTACATGGATACAAACGAGTCAGCAACTGCACATATGAAGGTGGTTCACATGTTTGAAGATGAAGCCACCATACCACCATCACTCGAGTTTAACATTTATGTGAGTTTCTGTTGCTTCGGTTCTGTAATGGAAGTCAAATCGTAACCAGTTCAACCACAAACAGATTCTTGATCACGTATACCCAAAGATCAAGGTAGATTTGGTGCTGGTTCGTGGAAAGTTTGAGCCGGATTCACTCAAATGGGTAGCAGATCAGCTTGGTATACCAGTGGTGAGCGTGATGCCCTTATGATGCCCTTATGTACATATGCAATCGCTGACATAACCGTTTTTTCGCTTAGAATCTTTGCTTTATCGCAACTCCTGGAGTCAGTTCGCACCCTATAGGTGATTTCAAGGGTGCCAGAGTTATTATGCTTTAGACTTTGAAGCTAATTGACTCTGTAACGAAAGTTAACGAGTGTCCGTTAGTGGATTCTTGTGACGAGAATAAGATGGACGCGAATTGTAAACATTTTACATTGTAGTAATACTCATAACAAGTAATTGTAGTCATTGTGTAGGTACCTTGATCATACACATAATTGTATATAAACGTGGTATGAACGTGTTTGTTCACAACTTCTCGCGTTTTTTTGCTGCTTTTTTTGCACAAAGCCCACACAACCCCACCACAAGGAAATGTAAGCCATCAGACGAGACTCAAAAGGCAAACTGAAACCACACTCAGAAAATGGACGATTGTTGGTTGAATCCTGCGATGGCTTTTCCTTTGGCTTTCGATGATCAGTTGGGCCGCGAGACTTTTTGTCTTCAGGAAACTGATCATAAATATCCGCCAGAGTAATATCAGTAGCGACGTTCTCGTCCCAAGCGTTCAGAAAATCCTACAGATGCCAGGGGTTGCCGGAGCGCTATCTTCGGCTCTGAGAGCACGTAGAAGCGAGCGATACACAACTCAAGAAGGGGCACCAGATAGTGACTTTTCAAGGCTCTAAAATGGAAATATTATATTAGCGACAAAACAAAGAAAGTCAGAAGAAAAAGAAGTATTTGACCGAAAATGACATCCGGAGTCAACCAAAAAAAAAAACACGAAATAAATAATTGAATTTCGCTTACAGCTTGAGTGATTCCACGATCTCCAGTCAATGCAATCAAGTCCACAATCTGCTGGTCAAATGGCACATCGGCTAGACAACTACCAGGTCCAACAATCTCATCATCATTCTGAGGTTCCTGTTTGGCTAGATACTTTGGTTTCGTATTGACTCCAGTGCCATGGAATGGTTTGATGCCTTGAAGACATTTGACTGATGATTCGCCATTTCCAGCTACGACAAGATAACCACTTTTCTCCAGTGTTGCAGTCGACCGAGAGAACCAGCGGCCTTCTGGAGGATCAACACTCAAAGCTGTAACCTAGCAGATAAGAAGGAAAAGAAGACAGGGTGAGCAAAAGAACTGCAATTTTTGACTGAGCTTAGAAAAAGTGAAGCCTTACTACGGCATTTCTGACTTCATCATACGGTAAAGACCTGTCTTGGGCCTTCATTCTGAGTTGGAAATGTTGAAGAGTCGTTTGGATTACGAGAAGTAGGTTCATCGTCCAAGGCCAGATTCCCACCGGTTTGCATTACCTTAAAGTCACGATAGCTAAGGCAGTCGTCTGCAAATCGAGTATGGACATATGTGAGTGCGCGCAGCGTTGTGAGCAGTAGGAAACTTAACCCTGTAAGACGGATTTGGCAGAGTCAGAGATTTTCAATGACACAAAAGTGACTTGTTTAAACGATAGATTTCACATTCGAGATGTATCATTAGACGTGCAGAATAGTAGTGTGCTTACAAGATCTACTTTCCAATTCCAACTTCGGTGTAAAAATGCATAGATTGAGGATCAGTACCAGTAGGTTTTGTAATATCTGACTGAAAAACACCTTTTTCACGACTTCCGACAATGATAGTCATGATAGCATGTAATGGACCATTCGTGAGTTTTTCAGACCTATGTGACTATTTCGTAGAATAGGATTGGTAATAAGTGTGCTGTGCAGCAAAAAAAGGCCACCGCAATGCATAATGACGTACAAGATCTCCGTGAAGAGTACGTCGTCGAGAAGAATCATTGGCTTTCAAGTAAAGTCGGTCACCATAGCCCTCCTCTAATTGAGCCAGAGTCATGTTGCCAAATTTAGGCTTTGGTGGACCTGGCTCTGCCTTGTGTTGAACCTATGCGCCAAAAATGTGATGAATGAGTGCATTGCGTCGCGAATCAAGGGAGGAAGCACGATAGCAACAATATACAGTAACAGTCACCTTGGCCTTTTGGGTTTCTTTGCCTTCTTGGAAGTGATTGATTGAGGTTGTTCAATCAGCGTTCCAGCAGCGATTTCTTCGACAAAGACGAATTCCACTTCTCGAAGACGAGCCAAGTAGGGCCATAGTAGTGTGTGAAGATATTGGTCCAGTCCTAAATAATTGATGTAGTTGCTATTCGAAACATGACCAAAACACCAAAACAAAGAGAGCTTGTACACACCAGAGTAAGGATCTTGCGTTGACTTCCCCAAACGAGTCTTGTTTTCCCTTTCAATCTCCTTTCGCTGCCTTTCTTCGAGCAGAGTCCATAGTTCGGGAAGCCTGCAAAAGTTGATTTCGGGTTTGGTCAGTCATATAGGAATGAAATAGGATAAAAAAAGACTACGATCGCATGGAATGCCAAAATACGCACCGATATCGCCTCCCAAAGCGACCACCTCAGCGGCAATTTGCAAGAGGACTTCAACTTGAAAGCTCAAAACTCAATACAAGACCCAGACGTCTTCGGAATGTGATTTCAGACGGCTTCTATCAATTTCCAATATGTTATGATGACGATTGCTATGTGTAACAGTGGTTCTGTGCCCTGTACGAGATTCCAAGTGTCACGATGTATGGTGTTTGGTTGATCTTGCCAGGCGCCTACACTAAAATGATTTAGACCGTGATTATGTAATAATTACAAAGGCACAGTCACCGACTCAGAAATATTCAGTTATCGTATGGCGAGATAATTGTTTGAACGTGAAAGCAATTAATTTAATCTTTAGAAGCCGAGTTGTAGACTGAATGTTAAGAGTCCAAATTACTGTCTTCTTTTTCTGCACCAAACATCAAACCCGTCAAGAATGGCAGACCACGACGACGCAGAGGAAGACGGGCTCCAACAGTCTCAATACGCCGAACCACTACAACCACAACCCAAGCCTACCAGCAAGAAACGCAAACGAGCCGACAAGGATCCATCATTAAAAGGCAAACCAAAACCAGCCTCAGAAGATGGACGCCGGAAGCGAAACGCCACTGAATCAACCCTCACTAAGGAGAAGAAGGCAGCTGAATTGAAAGAGATTGATGCATTGCTGTACTCTATTGTTCAAGAAGATGTGAATGATACAGCAAGAACGCTTGTACATGTTGTCGATGATAAAATGTCTGGGAGTGCGAGGCGGAAGGCTGCTGCTGAAGAGTATGTGATTTACTGGTTGTAATTCGATTAAATGAGGTAATTGATGCTATGCTTTTGGTGTAGGGTTGCTGCTTGGCCTGTCAAGGATGCTATGTTGGCAGTGGATCAGTAAGCTTTTGAACTTGGAGAGCTAGAAGCAATCCATCTACGGATTTCAATATACGTTCATCCACTTTTATTCAACCACCTTATCATCTTTAGACGTCGTTTCCCACAACCGGAATACACAATCTTCGAATCCGTAGAAGCAGACACCACACAACCACTGATACTCGACGATCCCGACTTTTCACCCTTCCTCGAAAATCCAGCCAAAGAAGCAGGAACACCAGCACAGAAACTCTTGAAAGCCGAGATATCAAGTCTTGTAATCAGTATGGTGACAAGACAGTTACCCCATGATGAAGCTAAGAAGGTTAATATAGGGAGGATTGCCAAAAGGGTTATGAGGCAGGTGGAGAGTGTGATTCGGGAGCTGCCAAAATATAAGCTGCGGGCTCAGGATCAAGCAGAGAGGATAAATACGCAAAAGGAGTATGAGGCGAAGAGGGCCAGTTGGAAGGCTGTCTTTTATGCAGGGAGAAGAAATTGTGAGATTGAACACTTGTAAGTTTGAGGGAGGTTCCTTTTCGTGCTCGTTGAAGATTGCGGGAGAAACAACAAAATCTCACGATTCTTCATCTTACAGCGTCCTTGATAATGCAAAGAAACGATGTGAGAAATTCTTCGAATCGTGACAAGAATATTATTCTTTGAAGAAGCAGTATTGCGTTTTGTTGATTATTCTTATATATAAATTGTGCAGATATAACTTTATATAAGACACTCTACAATGACTTTTCTACAAACAGCGCTACTGCTGCCAATGTCCATCGTGTGTCGTCTGCCCTACACGGTATTTGAATCGATGCAATATATGTCTCTCTTGATGGGTTTGAATAGAGAGGCACTGATATGGATTCTTTGAGCATGACGTCCTAAATGCCAAAGTCAATACAGTTAAGAATGCGTTTTAATGTTTTCATAGATCGATGTATGGATTTCCGTACCTCTGGAAGCCACGAAAAGTATGCTTGCGGTGCGACAGCCAGACTCGGATCTTCAGCATGACATTCCGACACTTTGAGTCCATCGAATCGGCATCCTTGAATGACGAGACCTTCTACAATGACTCCAGGCGAATCGGATCTGGCATCTCCCCACAGTGACTTTAGCTGGAGAGAGTCAATCGGAAGTTTCACTAATGTGAAAGTTAATAATATCGTAAGACACTTGGGGGGAAAATTGAGAAAAGTGATGGCAACATACGTTTCCTGGACGACTGTTGTCTCAAAGCCATCAAAAATCCCCTTGTATTAACCAACGAACTCAATTTCACGGGCCGCTTCATCCATTCGACGGGACTAGCTTGACTCCATTCATACATCGCCAGAGTCTTGGACACAACCTCCTTCATATAGTCCATTGCCGATTCAGGTCCAGCCCAAGCATCACTTTGTTGCAACCAAAGTGATGGCGTTTCGCCTCGGAGTAGTGATGTGCCGAGTCGTTGAATTTCAGAGGCTAGCTGGCCACTCTTGACTGATTGAGATAGTTCAGAAAGAGTGTCATTCACTCGTTGAACGAGGCCGAGTAGTGTTGCAAACTCGAGACATAGGAATGAAACGAGTGGATCCGAGCCTGCACCTAGAGGGGATGATGCGGGTTTTTGTAGTACGTCACTTGATCCCATAAGCTACAGATTCAATAGAAGTCAGCCCTTCCGAAACAAGAAAAAAGCCAACAAGATACGCAAAAGGACTCCAACCTTTTTCCAGACAGAGAATACGGGAGCAAGATCTCGCAACCATTCCTGACGATCAAATACTTGATCGTGTTGAGCCGTTGATCGCTAACGAAAAATCGTTGAGTAAAAGCGCAAAAACAGCCAACCATTCTATTGACGCACCAGGGATGCAAGTTGCGACAAAACACTCCAACTTGTAGATTGTTGCATGCTTCGATCGATATTAGCAGGCAACCCCAGCAATGAAGGAGAGTCTGTGTCAGGTAGACCATTGATAAACTGGACATAGTCTGCGTGTCGATTTCTGTTTGGCAGGTCTAAAGAGTTTCAAGCTTATTACCATACAAAAAATTTGAAATGCTCTTGCACATCAAGCATACCAAGTCCATTTGCAAGCTGTTTTGAGGGCCCTTGACTACCCACTTTAAAGTTTTCTGGAAAATCAAGGGAAGTGAGAAACGCAGGCATTCTGAAGATACCTAAATGGTTCCAAACACTCACGATCTGCAAAGATAGACTCCAACAAGACCCGCAGACAACGAGAGTCATCCGCACTATCAACACGACCACCATAAACAGCTTGTTCCAAAAGACCATGTATAACTTTCCATTGAGGAAGCTCCTTTTCGTTGCACATGTTCTAGAGACAAAAAAATGTTCATTAAAAAGGATTGGTTGATTCGATTCCTGCTATTTCAGCGCACCGCAATCAGCACTGAACTAGACCTCAGATCAGCAGCTGAAAATTCATAAAACTTTGTCCATCCTTGTGGCAAATACATTCGCCTCTCTTGCAATGTAGCATGAAACCAGGCCAAAGCAAACAGTGCTTGTGCTCTGAGCACGCTGCCCTTCTCAATAAAGTCTACATCCCATCCATCGTAGGCTCTCTGAAGATTCTTCTTGAGTCCTGGAGGAGCTTCTACAGTGACTTTGACACACGACTGCAACAAGGCTGGTGAGAAGCCCAGATGGGCTTCACTTGTCATGAAAAGACGGAATTCTTTAGACAAGGATCCTTGCAGCGTAGCGAGTTCTTGCATCAAAGATGGGATCCAGGAAGTGACGAGATGGATGTTTTGAAGTAGAATCCAGCCACCCTTAGATGCTGCATCACGTAGCAGTTTTATGGCGACATCACCCTGTCCTTGACCCATTGCGATCTACAATTGGATCCACATGAGCCTCATGCGAAACAATCAAAAATATCAAAACTACGTGGAATAACGTACCGACTTAAAGCTGGCTTCACCAACAGCAGTCACAGCATAAGCACGTAACTCCTCGGATGGATCAGCACCAGGTGTAGTGATGAAGAGAATTGGCTCATGTGAAGTCGACTCTTCGTGCAATTGCGGGAAGGTTAAAGGATTGAGAGCAAGCGAAGGCATGTCCAGTATCTCACACGCCGTATTTGTCACTAAGTAGATTTATCATGAGATCAACTAGAATTCACTTCTAATCTTGTCTGAAACAAGCCAAAAATTTCACGCAAACTATTCTTGATTCTTACTGGATGTAAGCAATCGATCTGGTCTGAGTGTTTTAATGATCAACAATTGTTGGAAGGGCGTCAATTGTTTGGCAGCAGGAGGGAAACTGTCTTCACAAGCATTCTGAGATATCCAGCGACTCCAGCCCTCTCGATCAGAAAATGACGCTTTGATTCGAGGCAGGGACTAAGTTGAAACGATCGTGTCAATGAAGCCAGTGGTGATAATTCGCATAAATCTGATTCCTCAAGACTTTTCTTTACCTGTAAGAGTCGGAACTTGTTGACCTTGTCCGATGGTACCCAAGATGGCACTTCGGCACCGACAGAATCCTGTTGATCTAAAGCAGTACCCACTAAATAATCCCATTCACGTGCATCATAAGAATTGGGATGCAGTTGCTTTATAAGGTGATATGCAAAGGCTAGACGATCTGCCTTAAACAAAGCACGTCCAACTGTAGCATACACCAGAGATTCTAATGTTCTACACAATACCTCTGTACGGCTTTCTTTGCCCTCTCTGTCACTGTGACTATTGCTGAGAGCTCTATTTATAAGCCGCAAAAACAAGTCGAGGCTGAAGTGATACATGGATCCAAGACGAGATAACTCGATTACAGCAAAGTACAGCTTGCTTCCAAAGTTGGCAAAGCGTGCATACTTGTCTCGTTCCACGTTGAGAGATGCCTTTAGTTTTCGAGACTCGTTCAAACCGTCCTCAATCGTCATACTCTTGGCTTTGGCTTCATTCAATGACTCTAATAGTGATTGGTTTTCTAGAATATTTCCGGTGGAAGTAGCCAATTCTCTTAGTAGCGATTCTTGAAGAGTTACCAGTTGCAAGTTGAGTTGATCTTCTTGTTCTACTAGCTTTACACGTTCCAATTCTAGTTCTGGCTTTTCGTGTTGTAAAACGACGTTCAAAAGCAGGTCGGCCAATCCTGCTTGAGTTGTGGTAAAGTTGATTTCAGACACCAAACCCAAAGCATCAGTTCTCAGATTGAAGCGACTATCCTTGGTCAGCAAGAAGAGTTTGAAACTCTCGCCAACATCCACCGTCTTATCACCCAGTCTCACCACATATCGTGGACCCTGTTTAGCATATTCCTGACGTAGTAATGGATACAATGTCGGTTCAATATCGGTTACATCCTGTACTATCAAGGTCTTGCCAAATCGTACTGCAAGCTCGAGGGCACGAGAAAAGTTTGGATCGTGTTGGTAAATGATTTCAGGATTGGATTTGGCCAATGTCAATTTCAGCCATCCAGAAGCTTGATCACCAGGATCTACCAACAATGCTACAGTTGGAGTATTTACCGTAATTACAGCATTTTGAAGTGACAATGCATCGTGTGGGAGTCCCTGAGACTTCCATAGCAATGCCGTGCCCTCAGAAGCTAAGAATTCACGAGCATCGAAGTCGTTCAAGTTGAGCAACTTTGACCAAGATTTGAGCATAGCGTCTCTAGTACTTTCAGAGGCCCCACCTAAATATGTTACGAATGCAGATGCCATTAAACTCTGCGTCGGCAGACCTTCCAATTGACTATTAAATGTTTCGGCTTGGATACGCCATCGTTGCCCTTCCCCATCCAGCTTGGATAGCAACGAGGTCGCGACATCTAGAGTTCTTTGGGCCTTCTCAAGACCCATTCTGAGCATTTCAGCTTCTCGTGACAGTGTACCAAATTCATCACGCAATCCTGCTACATTTCTATCGACTTCAGACAATTCTTCCTGAAGTTTCTTGACTCGATCTGTAGACTTTTGGAGTGACTTGGTCAGACCTGCTAGATCGTTTTCTAACGGAGCAGTTTTGTCCAAGACCATAGAATACTGTATATTGGCCTTCACCCATGCTGCTAACGGTGCAGCAGCTACTGAAGCTCTTCTGATAGCCACTTCGTCAAATGATTCGGGCTTAGTTCTCAACAATTCAGCTACAGCTTCTCTAGCCTGCTTCGTAACAGAGTGAGCGTCAAAGTTTAGAATCTCTTCCTTGATTGTTCGTTTACCAAGGAAACCCTTCATACTATTCCAAGACGTATCGAGAATACCCATGAGACGAAGGACGCCTTCTAATACATCGCGGACAGCTGGTGGTGGTGCTCTTAAGGATCGTATTTCAGTCAGTGCATCACCTCGAATCTCTCCGACGGATTCACGGGCTGCTCTCAATATCGGTTCAACGTCCGCAAGCTGTAGTTCTATAGCTTGCTTTTGCTCAACCATCTTGACTTCCTCCAATTTCAAGCGTTTGTTAAGGTCCTCTAATTCACGTTTCTGGTCTGATGCATTGCTCATGGCATCAGTGATTCGTTGCAGTGATTGATCGGCCTCGAGCTGCTTTCGAGACAATGTCTTCTGCTGTTGACCAGCGTTTTGAGATAGCTCATCTACATAGTGTGTTGCATCGTCGAGCTTCTTCAAGCCCCCTTCCAAATATTTGACCTGTTGGACTAGGCCGTCTCGTTTCGATTTGAAAACATTAGAGAATGTTTCCAACAAAGTCACTAGAAGTTTCGACGGTGTTGGTCGTTGAATCGACGCTACAGAGTTGTGAAGAGATACAAAGAGTTCTGGAAGTTCCTCTACACTTGATAATTCCGGTAATTGACGGGCCAATGCGGCCTTTGTAACCACCACCATGCTAGCTTTATACCAACTACTGACTCGAATACATTCGCACGAGTTCAACAAGGCCGGATTTGACTCACACCGTTGTGCAAAGTCGGGATTTAGAGTATCAAGTATCAATACGAGATGAAGATTCCGACGTGCTTCGTTGACAAAGAATTCAATCATGCTTCCTTGAGATCCTGCCTCTGCAAACCGGTCAGATGTAGTCTGAAGCATAGCGTCCAGCTCTTCTTTACTGTAGAGACTGGCTATTTGGCCTCCTGTCAAGACACCATTCACAATCTCCAGGAAGAGTGGATCAACCATTTGGTGGTCTTCAAATAAGAAGACGACCTCCTCTTCACTGACTGCGGCTTGAATGGCTGTTTTCAAATCGTTTATGAAGCCCTTGATTCCATAATTACGTCCAATGGCGGGAGTGATTACTCGCATTCCAAGACGATGAGCGCTAAGTAGAGTAGCACTTCGGCGACCATATCCAGCTTGTCCTGCTAAGAGTAAACATCCGCCCTGATGCGACAAGACTCGGTCAATGCTGGCAGTGAATGCAAGCCATTCTCCAAAGAGTGCTAGACTGAGTTCGTGATAATCACGTTCATACAAGGTCACTTCCTTGGCAATTGTTAATCTAAAATCTTTTATAGAGAGTCTTTGCAGTGTGGCTGCTTTCTGATTGCTTCGATTCGGAGCAATATATACGGATGACAAGACTTTGGAAGCGTCGATCGACCAGTCTGCTCTGATTGCCTCCAGAAGCAGAGTCTCGAATTTCGTTTGATCATCCTTGGTAGTTAGACGATCACCGAATATGCGAAGTCCTTCATAAACTATTACTTCTAGCAAATCTTCCATGACATTATCGGGATTTATAGAGTAGCGAGCCAAGTTTGAGACCCAATGAGACAAGTCACGAGGGCTTAATACTACCAACGGGCCCCTAAACATTGCCACTGCTTCATCGTATACACGGACCATGGTTTCCGTGAGTCGATTTGCGTGTTTCCACACCTAAAAAACATGCTAGTCAGACATACAGTCCGCATCAAGACTTCTTATCAGTAAATTACCTTATGATCTGGTGGTATCATACGTGACAATACAGATTGAACCAAGACATCACATACTTGGAAGAGATTCTCACGAGTCGGCAGACTGATATTAAGAATATGTGTAAGGCATATAAATCGAGCGGGCAATGCTCTCTTCATGGTTCCATCATTGACAGAGGCTACAACCTGGACCCCTTCAACTCCAATCCAATCCAACGTCGCAGAATCATAGAAACCTTTATAGCAGAGTAGCTGTACCAAGAAGGATATCACCTCAACAGTATCATATTTATCGGGTTTCGGTAGATTAATGTCTCGAAGATATAATACAAGACGGTCACCGTCCTTTGGTTTCAAAACTCGTCCCGTGGCACCACTCACAGAAACACAACTCTGTAACAAACGCTGCAATATATGGATAGGCCGAGTTTGAGCACTACAGTGTAAGGTGATCATACGGTAGCGAAGTCTTGACGTGACATGCTTCAGGGTCAAATGCTTTCCAGAACCATCTGGCCCAACAAGAAGTACTGGAACTCGATCGACTAGCCACGACGATAACACATGGCATGCGTGTTGTACTTCCACGGTTTCTACTACAGGTTCGGTTGCCGTGCTAACAGGTTTCTCGAATTTATAAGACAAGACAGATCCATTTGCATCAACATACGACAACAATGCTTGCTGCGAAGAAGGGAGACCGGCCAGAGAGTCCATCTCACAAGCAAATGATACACGTGCCTCCCAATTCAGGACTGCACCGATACCACGAATGAGACCAAGCACAAATTCAGTCTGACTAGATGGCTTTTGACAATGCGACAGAGCTTGTAATACAAGGGCAACTGGCGAGACCTCTACAGTGAGTGCCTTTTTCCGAATAATGCCAATGGCTTGGAACAAGTATTCGTCAACCCAAACTTTGAGCTGTTTCCTTAAAGCTTCGTCTTGACGTTCTACCCATGCAGTGGCAGCAGTAGCAGTATCCAGACTCTCTTCAGACAAGTAAATCATTCCCATACGACTGATTGTAGCTGGTGAAGCATGTCTGAGATCGTCTGTTTCAAACAAGAATTTTACATTGGGACCAAATTGTATTCGTTCACCAGATGGCATCGTCAACAGCCGATTGTCGTCAAGGACCTATTTGTAGTTAAACAGTTCTGAGTATGCATCATTAGAGTAAGTATCCAAATCTCAAATCAATGCATACAGAGTTGAGGGCTTCGATCCATTCTGGATCAACATCACCATCACAGACAATCCAAGTCCATACGTCCAGTGGTTCTTTCACTGCCATTCTAGAGGCCCGAGTCAGAGTACCGTCTGTCCAGTCACGAGTATCCATATCCATGTGTCCCAACAACACATGACGATCCAGAGCTTTAGGATTCATTACATGGGTGTTGACTTTTTGACCACACTTGGCCAGTGCAGTTTTAAGAGTCTTCCATAAGGCAGATTTACCAGATGAAGGTGGTCCAACTACAACGGCACCAGTCCGTTGTCGAAGAGCTTCATACAATTCACACATCTTTTGGATTTGTGAATCTATTACGAGTAGACCTGATTCACGGCAGGATACTTTCAATGACTCTGTGAGCTCTTTATAAACTACACCTTGGTCTACTGTCTGTCCAAAAGTGTCACGCAACACTTCAAGGAATCGAGTAGCATCAGCAAAAGTCAATTTTGGTACGGTATTGGCTCGAATGGACTGTACAATGACCAATAATTCCACCTCTTGTCGTTTGGCAGTACTGCTTACAAGCTGGTCGCGTAAGAGTTGACCTGCTAGTCGCAAGCAACTCTTGAGAGGACGCAGACCCCAATCGTAGTGCTGCATATGCGACAGGACTTGTTGACATAGCTTAAAGACGGTAACTATTTTGCGACCAAATACTTTTGCGTGTCGGAATCCATCCGCAAAGAGCATCGTCTCGGCAATTAGTTCATTGTCAGGTTGCGCCATTGCCACAGATCGGAAGAGTTGTTTCAAATTATCAGGAAGCTTTTGTCGCCCGCCATAACCCTTTCCAGCTGGATTCAGCGTGACGAATATACCAGCATTGGAATCAACTTCGACCTGTTGATCCATGAGTATGAATGTTGACTGCTGTGATTTCAAGGCAGCCTAGATAGTGACACGGTTAGAGTTAAAGGCAGTTTACTAATACCAAAGCAAAACGTCACATGCCTGAACTGCTTGAATTTGCTGTGATACAGCAGACAAAACAGACTCTTCAAGACGATTGAACTCATCAAAGCAACCCCATGCTCCACATTTAACAATACCAACAAAGATTCGACCCATACTCTTATAATCGAGTCCTTCGTCACAATTAAATACCAGGACTTGACGACCCATCAAAGCACCAAGAGCTTTAACACTCTCAGTTTTACCAGTTCCTGCTGGACCAAATGGATTACCACCGAATCCAGCTGCCATGCCTTGCGTTAGGGTCAAGTAGCACTTGTCTGTTAAGGGAGTATGCACTAAACGTTGTGGTGTTCCTTGATACTCATATGTATATGCAAATCGTGCGCTAACCATTTGTCCATACATGGCACCATCTTTTCCGAGATAGAAACGAAGTTGTCTTTGCCATGCCCAATCATCGACGGATTCTACTTGTGCTGCAACAAGTTGCTCAATTACATCAATTAGATGGATGACGTCCATAATAACTGATTTTATACGTATATCCAAAACACCTCGTTCGGCGATATCTTGAGCGACAGCACCAGTATCAAAGGACGTGAGAGATTCTAAATATTTACTCATCTCTGCATGGAATGCCGGTAATTCTCGACGAGATATGGCCTTTTCACAACGTGTTGAGAATCGGACGAATTCACACATACATGCTACTTGAGCTGGGTACTCTTGTAGTACTGACAGTCCACTTTCTGCTTTGACTGCTCGAATTACAAGATCTCGTAGTGTTGACTTCATTTCGTTGGTAAACTCTCGAAGCCATATCTCAATATCAGCAGTTATTTTGACTTTACGTTGGAGTGGTATAACTTCCCCATCTGAACTACACATGGCGAGAATGTGTTTACCCTCCTGATCAAACTTCACACTCTGTACCCCCATATATAATTTACGGAAGTGTTGTTGGATAACCGTCAGGTTTGTTGCTTGACCTAATATCTCAAGTAGATCATCGTCACCAATAAAGTAGAAACGAGCAAAGGCACGACGTTTCTGTTCCAAAAAGTCGGCAAGAGCCTTTTGACATCTCTCCAGCTGATCGAGCATAGTTGCTATTACTCTTCTGACCGATGGATATGATAATAATGCAACGACTCTAGTGTCTCTGGCTATACTAGACATAATCGACCTAAAATCATTGTCTACATTACCAAATCGAGCTTGCTCAGATGGCAAAGCACCTCGATTGAATACTGGTTCTAGATAGACCCATTTACGTTGCACCAAGTTGAGATCATGAATGCAAGCATCCAAATCCCCGAACTTGCGTTCCCAAATACCACACTGATCAGCAAAGTTTTTATAGTATGGAGTGTCTTTCAGTGATTGGAGCAAAGACTGGCAATCTCCGATCTTATTGATACGTCGAATAAGTCCAAATGCTTTCTTTTGCCAAATATCATTTGTGCAGGGCACTAAATGAACTTACTTGAGAAATGATCTCCTTCCAATCCTTGATGATACCAACACGTTTGCCCTTAACATCAATATATTCTGATATGCTAAAGGTGGTAGATGCACCCCAGACTTCCAATTCCGACAAGGCTTCACGGATCTGAATCTCTCCACGAGCACGTACATTCAACTCTTTGATTTCATCTAGATGAGACACCAGAGATTCTCTAGCTGCAAATATCTGACCTGCAGTAAGATTTGCAGCTGTAACGCCTTTAGCATTTATACCGGCAATCCTAAACAAGTCACCCCAATGCTCAGCGGTCCAGCCATCAGCCTTGAGATATTTAATACATGGTAGAATGTTACGATACGAGTCGATTTCTTTGACTACAAAGGCACCAATAATATCGGCACCTCGAGTTTTAATCTGTTCTTGCCATTTATGTAGGGTGTCTTCTAGACTATGGGGTTTGGAGGAGAAGCCAATCCAGTCCTGTCCTGATATAGAATCTAGATCACTCATAAAGCCATCATAGACGGACCATGCATCCACAGCTTTGAGTAGCTCACTCTTAAGAGCTTCTAAAGCCGTAGAATCTGTAGCCGAAATATCAAAGTGCCTACAATCTTCAGCGACTTCTTCAAATTGTTGAGATAGATCTTCAAACTCTCGTTGTTTATCCTTGACAAAGGAACTAGCTTCTCGAGCTTTGGAAACATCACCCATTACATTTGCAGGTTTTGGACACAATTGTTCCCAACGAGCTGCGAATTTTGCAACCTCTTGCTGTAGCGTCAATACTCTACCTTCTACACCTGCTTTCAATACTTCGATCTGATCCTTGATCATCAAATCGTGACCATCTAACATTACTTCTAATTTACTCCATCGTGCTGCTAGAGCTGTAGCGTCAACATCAGAGCCAGCAACAGATCTTAATAACTTATTCAATGATTCGGCAGATTGTAAGCTAACTACAATCTCATTCTTTTTCAGTGACAATTGTGCATGAGCAGCATGTGCTCCTCCAATCTCTGCAATAGTTTGTGGTCTCTGCGATAGTACTTCCATAGCAGAATTTACAAATTGTTCAACAAATTGTAAATGGCCTTGGACTGTTTTGCGTAATGTATTTACAAGAGCGTCAAACAATCGTTGCAGCTGGTCGTCGATGGAGGCCTTTAACGGTATGGTAGACACTACAAAACAATCGACCTTTATACTGATGGGTATGGATTCGGCATCTTTTCCTCGTGTTTTAATTGCCTTGAAGTTGAGTTCCCAATGTGATGGTTCCGTAAGGTGCTGTTCCACAAAACTATCCATATCTCCAATCATACCAAGGGCAACCCAGTCTTTATAGTTGTCCTGCAACTTGAGCAGAGCCTGAAACAATTGTTCAGCTTTACGATACACACCTTCAAGCGAGGCAGAGTTTCGTTCTACTATAAGTGGGAATATAGCTGGAGCTCCGTCTACTCCTTTAAAAGTTTGTGGAAGATTTATAAATCGTTTGAGCTCTCGATAATATCGAGCCCTCACTTCTTCAATGGCAGGCCGAAACTGTAATCGAGATTGTCGAAATACTAGCTCTACACGGATTTCTGGCAATATTTCGTGCATGGTCGACAAACCGAGTCGATACTGATGCTCTAAAGCTTTATACAATTGATGATCCCAGTGCACTCGCCAGCTGAGTGAGTCAGCATTCTGTATATTACAACCAGTGAGTGCTGTTACTATAATATCTCGTATTGACGACACTGCGTCCTTCCAACCAGCCTGATTACGAACCAAATTGACTTCGAACAGGCCGAGTACTACATCGGTAATACTATCATGGTGCCGCCTTAACCGACGGTTTTCTCGAGTCAGTCGATCCACTACACCTTGTAATCGTGTGATATAGGCTTCGACCTCTGTCGGGCTGTCCCAAGTGACTATACCACCTTCAGCTCCTTTGCCCTTAGGACTTTTGACAAGCCGTTCGAATTCAAGAGCTAATTGCAACATCATGCTCTGCTGACATCGGAGCATTTGTTGATCGATTGTGTTGTAAAAATGTGCAACTTGCTTTAGCACAGTTCCAAAACGGTAGAAGCGGGAAGCACTTTCTACAGTTTTAAGTATATCGGATGACACATTCGTACCCAATGCAGTGATATGACGGACTTCACGGAGCAAGAGAGCTAAACGGTCTGGATAATTTACAAATAGTTTTCCAGTGTTGTAGTCTAACTCCATAAGTCGTCCTGTCCGTTGCAAAGCTAATGGCCCAGAGGGATCACGAAGCGCTTGATTTAATTCATCACTCCAGTCCTGTAGCTGATCTTGCTCGTATGACTTCAGATCAGTAATCAGCGGTGAAGCAATCAATTGGAATGAATCGACACGATCATCCAAAGCAGCCAAAGTATCAGCTGCTGCACCAATCTATGAAGTTTGAAGATTGGCTTTAAGGGCATTATATGGTCAAACAATGCTGAGAAAACACACCTTGGCAATAGTTTGTCTAGCCCAAAGCAAGTTGGCTACGGATACGGGAAGGCCAGACAAAGAGTCCTACGTTCTCGTATCAGATCAGCCGATAGAGCCGTTTCAACCACAATAGCAGAAGCGTCCTACCATTTTCGAAAGCTTCTTTGACTGAAACTGCTCGTGAATCGTCTTAGTCTCAGCAATAAGCTGAGCAATCAAAGCATCCTTTTCAGCGACTACTTCACGAGACACTATTTGATTCCGTAGAATGTCGATGTGTTTACGAAACTCTCGCAAGAGTTGAGATGGTTGGTTAAATAAGGGAGCAAACATATCCCGGAGCCTTTGTCCAGCATGTTGAGCTACTGGTTCTAAGGCTGTTTGATACTGGTTCACTGCACGCTATTTGGTTGCTAGTCAGCGATTAAAAGTAGAGCAAAATGAAATGAATGGATAGTACCTTCCAAACACCATCTGCGAAAGGCTGAGTATCCAGAATATCGACTTTCGAGAAGGAATGCAAACTATCAGCGACTTTCAGGTCACGTTGTTCTTCCGTAGTCAGAACGACTCGCATTCGTTCATGGATGACCCGAATTTCGAGAAACTGGAAATGAAGAAAATGATTTGAGCAATGTGCAGATTTACAGACCGAAATTCAAACCACTTGCCTCTGATATTCGAGCGGCTAGACGACTCAATGTATCTGAAGAAAAAGGATGACCCTTCCAAGCGTGATTTAAATCCATAGGCCAGAATTTGCCTGTCAGGGATTCAAGACTCTCATTCCATCTGGCGCAGATTTGGGATCCGAGATCAAGTGGCTCACGGACCTTGAAAAAATGGCACATCAGTCTCCCGTGATAAAGATATCAATTCTATAGATCTTGCACACCGTTTGGAAGTCAGATTTTCCAATATTGATTGCATTCAGACGTTCTTTTACTATTGATACGAAGGTGTCTGTCACAACGTCCAGCAAATGATCCATGCGTAACTGCGGGAATGGGGGGTCAAACATTTGCCTCCTACGTTGAAAAATGTCAGCCATCAGCTACACCGTCCTCGTGAGATGATTTATCTTTCCTACCATAAGTCATCTATGGCGTCCTGAGCGTTTTCTACCACCGACAATAAATCGTTCATTTCGGCGTCCCTGTGATATAGGTTAAGAATCAGTCTTGCTTGAGAAGCTCTTTGCGAAAACGGGATGTAGGATACCTGGCACGATCCATTTCGATTTTGAGCTGTTTTAGACTATCACAGAACGATTCTGCACGGGATCGCTCTTTCTAAAATAATGTTATAACGCATCTCAGGACTAGCCTCCAATGTTTTTCAAGTTATCAAGTCCACACCTTTGGTGAGTCGGCAGCCTGATCTGTCCAATACTGCAGTTCGTCGTCAACACTTTCGACGAGTCCAACTCCTACACACTAGTTGTCAGTATTCAGCGTCAAACTCAGGCTCCAAAGGACGATCTACATGCCATTTTCATTGCTGTTTTGTAGCATCCCTCCTAGAGCTCCTTCCATGTCCGACAACAATGTCTGTAGTTTCGAATTGATTCCCCATTTGCTATTCCTAACACGTAAACTTCTTGATTCAAGCACCAGACACAGAAAACTACATAACGTCAGTCTTACTTTAGCAGCAATGGTGCAATCACGGTTTTTATGGTTCGATGTAATGCCAAAGCAGGGTTTCCTCCCTATAAATATGCATGAAACGTTCAGATAGACGTGACTGTGACATGAAAATGACAATGATCTACCACAAACGGCAAGACGGTGATGATTTCAGGTAGAGTTTCAATGCGTAAAGTTGTCTTTTTGGCCTTTATGAAGATAACACCCCTGTTTTGTGGTGTCAGTGAGTCAAGAGCGGTAGATCCACGCAGTTTCGATAGTTCTACATACGGTTTGAACTCATCGTAAGTTTCCGAGTTTGACAATTGAAGTGTCTTGTCGTCCTAGTGTGTGTGAATTGTAAAATGTTAACGATGATCAAGATGCTGACAACTTTTGGGTTTGAGAACCGAGATCAATGTCGGAACGTACGTAAACGACGGAAAGAGTCAATGATTCTGGATCATGGATGAATCTTGACACTTCGGCCGACTCTGAAAAATCCGGAATTGGCAAACCCAAATGTAGAGTTGCTACTTGTTGCAACCATTGTCGCGTCTTGGCTTCTGACATAGTGCTTGATTTAGTTTGGAACGATCATGAATCGATTCCTAAACATCATTTTCCTCTGTTTGGATCAGAGCTGGGACCTTTGCTAAGAATCTTCGCGATGCATCGCAAAATGAAGAGAGACACGATGACAAGATTGTTTAGACGCGAATCACGCGGTGCACGTTTTCAAATTTCAAATTAGAATAATTAAATCTATATCCACTACTTGTCGCAAGTTTGCAAACTGCAAGGCTAGGGTTTCTAGCTCGGCCGTCCAAAACAGTGCAGCTTCATGCGTCAGCGCGAAAGTAGCAATGGCAAAGATAAGCTTAAGCTTTATATGTTCAAACACTCATATATTATGATATCGTGCTCGGACATGATCGAGATTTGAACCAGACTCGAAAGTGAGTGGCCTCACAGAAAACCACGCGAGGGGCTTATTCGTCTTCCAACAGGGTCAAATCACGATTTTCTAGTTAGTTCCAAAGTGTCGATCACCGTGTTTCCTCCTCCGTGACCATTAATAATCCGGTTCTCTCGCCTTCCTCGTTTTCTTTCCAGCAACTCAACACACCAGCACTTAGAGAAGAAAGACAAAACAAGGAATACTACTTCTTCACATATACTTGTATTGAATCCATGGCTTTAAAACGCATCAACAAGGTATGTCATGGTTCTCTTCATGGCCATTTGACGCAATATGGTGGTTATCATGAAAAATCAACACTACGCGGCATCAACTAACCTTGAAACGCCACACATCTCTTTTATATCTGTCTTGTCTCATGTCTACTTATCACATCCATTCTCGGCCTATACTCTCATCCTCTTCCCGTCCTCCTTATTGCTCTCCGTCGCCATAAATCTTCTCAACATCTGACATTTTTCCATTCACTCATTCCGAAACTATCGAAATGCACCCTAAACTATCATATCGGACGGCATAATATCATTAGGAATTGCAAGATCTAGGACGAGATCCACCCTCATCTTGCAGTGCTGGGCCAGTCGGTGATGACTTGTTTGTAAGCACTCCTTGGTTTCTTGTTGGAGGTTGTGTTTTGACAAACACATAACTGAACGAAGCGCTAAAGAACGATATCAATATCAGTCGCACGGAAATCGCAGTATTAAATTGTTAATGATTGACCGCTCACATCTTCCTTTTTCGTCCGCAGCATTGGCAAGCAACCATCATGGGACCTGTATGTATTCTTCGTCATGTTTCAATGCATACCAAGTTGCAATTAACATATGTATCATAATAATAGTCTGACTCTCCATATGCTGGTGGTGTCTTCTTCCTCTCCATTCATTTCCCAACCGACTACCCATTCAAGCCACCCAAAGTATGTATCGGTGATTGGATGGTCGTAAATTATGTCGGAAATGATATCATTTTATGTTATGGCTTCCATCACTCTCGAGTCAATGTCTAACTGTTATGCGTACTAGGTCAACTTCACAACAAGGATCTATCATCCAAATATCAACAGCAACGGAAGTATTTGTCTTGACATATTGAGAGACCAATGGTCGCCAGCACTGACCATATCAAAAGGTACATATTAGCAATTGCTTAGTGATGACATGTGCCTCGTCATAATTTGATGAAATGATCAAGCCGTTCAGTGACTAATCGTTTCTTGTTGTCTAGTGCTACTATCTATCTGCTCAATGTTGACAGATCCAAACCCTGATGATCCTCTGGTGCCTGAGATAGCACATGTGTACAAAACGGACAGGGCCAGGTAAGAGAAATTTGGTTTGATAGTTTGGTTGAGAAGCCCGCATACCAACACATGTGATGCAGGTACGAAGCTACCGCTCGGGAATGGAGTCGAAAATATGCCATGTAGTGCTACAGGATTTCGTTATGTGTAGAATGAGAGTTGATAGCAAATAACAAAATAAAATTTCATTTCAATCAATTCTCAAAGTTCAGCACACGGGAGTACGCTTTGAAAAGGTATTTCTGTTCCTCTTCATGTTCGCACTGCTTTTCGTCAATCCGCTTGTGGGTTTTGTACCGTCTTCGAAGCCACAATCCAGGTATTCGTACCACTCCAGGAGCCGAATACAGACTGTTTGCTACTGTTCTCATGATTTCCGACAAGGTGAGCAATGATGACTGGTTTAGCTGACTGGGATTTTTTTATGATCGATCGATTCCATAGGTTATGAATGATCATCGCCTATTGCTCCGTTGTTGGTATCAAGGTGAGTTGATCAGAAGCAGCATTTTCTTGATTCGCTGCTTTGTAGTTCTTTAATGCACAATGTGTGCCAAACTGATCGTCCTAAACAACAATCACGAAACTGACTTGGGATAATAATACTGACGAATTTCAAATCGTAAACCACACATAGTGACTGGAATCGAATGTGAAGAGCTCAACGCTATGGAAAGGGAATTCTTGACATCTCTTCGATACAAGGTCCACATGACCGAGTGCGAATACTTCAATGGGCAGATGCAATCAATGTTGTGTTGAGAAGACAACAGCAATGTCGATATCATGGTCATGCAATAGCCACTCTAGAACAATTGACAGCACCTCCTGATGCAATACAAGGCTACGTAAATTAACAGGAATAATGTGTAGCCCCACCACTGTCACATCTATCGGTTTGAGAAGTTGAAATCCCCAAATACACGCTAACAGCATTTGCATCTTTGAGGTAGGAAGCTACTGCTCGGCAATGGATTCGCAAACATGGCATGTAAGCAGAGCTTGACTTGGTTATATGTGCTGTATGTTGAATTAGCAAATCTTGTCATTATGTGTAACTTAAGCGATAGTAAATAACGAAATAAAGTCTTTTGAGCTAATACTTTGGTGTCGTGGAAACGCTTTCTTTGCGTCATCTTCTCGCAGAAACAACACAAATGGTACATGATGAACCAGTGGAGAGGGGACGACACGAGTAAATAATAGTACAATGATAATACATCATAACATACATAATAATGAGATTAAAACAATAATAATATAATCGGCCACTTCGCTCTTCTCCAAAGTTATAGTTGTTTTTCCCCCAATGCAGGCACACCTCGTTCAATACCAACAAAGCGTCCCTCCTAGCCTTCCGGCCCATTGCCCAAACTCAGCATGGCCGATGACAGTATAAGACCTCCGACACCAGCGAGTATATCGAATAGTAGAGTGTGGCCAGGAGAGCTAGAGTCCAATATTGCTGGAGTCGAGAGGTCTGTCATCAATCTGCCTCTCAGTGCAGCTCTACTAGTCGAGTTGGGCTCAAGTGCACAAGGGCTAACCACGCATGAAGCTAACGCCAGACTTCGAAAGTATGGCGCTAATTGCCCGGTCAAAACAAACGTTTTTGTTGCCTTTCTGTGAGTGTTCATGTTCCAAGCATTATCTTTTCAGTTCATCGCGTTTTTTAACCCAGTTTCTGACTTGCCGTCGTGCTTTCCCTTAGTAAAGTAGCTTTAGAAGAGGTTAGTTACAAGCCAGAAGCTTTATCTGATTGCAATCTCTTGTCAACCTCTCTCAAAATGCAACATCTGAATTCTTGCATTTGAACTCAGCTCCAGGAACCAATGATTGTGATTTTGGTTCTTCTTGGTGGAATGTATGCAATTTGGAGCTCTTTCGAAAATGCTATGACCGTCATTGGCACTATCGGGGTGGTTTTATCCATTGAAATTGTCTCTGGTGAGCATTCACGCTTTCCAAATTGTGAGGCTCGAGCTCACCGCATGTTGACTAGAGTATCGAGCCAAGTCAACTTTACATGCACTGTCGCAGGAACTACCATTTCGCGTCACCGCAGTCAGAGATGGTGCAGAAACCGTGATTTCTACTGAAACACTCGTTCCTGGTGATCTCGTC
Organism: Synchytrium microbalum; assembly: GCF_006535985.1. Lineage (NCBI taxonomy): Eukaryota > Fungi > Chytridiomycota > Chytridiomycetes > Synchytriales > Synchytriaceae > Synchytrium > Synchytrium microbalum. The sequence continues at coordinate 240,189 of NW_022158382.1, forward strand.
TGGATATCCAGAGGCCAAAAGATACCTGCTGATGGTGTAGTTATAGAATCTCGAGGCCTGCAAGCCGATGAAAGCATATTGACTGGAGAGACTTTGCCAGTCCCCAAACCAATTGGTGATGGCGTGTTTGCAAGTATGCTGGTTGCTAGTGGACGTGGTAAACTAGTCGTCACGCATACTGGTAGCACTACCAGAGTTGCACATGTGCATAATATGATAAAGAGGGCGAAACCTGCAAAGACGCCTTTGACGAAAACGATGGCTGGGGTTTCAAACGGATTGATGCAAGTCGCGCTATGTGTTTCGGTACTTGTGTTTGGGTTGGCTTCGTGGAGGGGGATGGAGTGGAAGGATGCTTTAATGTTGGGGGCGGCATTGGCCTACGCAACGATACCCGAAGAACTACCGCTGATAATCAAGCAGGCATTAGCTGTATGTGTACACAATTCAACGGCCTTAAGTCAATCAACAGAACCCCGGCTAACTCGATCCTCATTTTGCAGGTCGGATCTAGAGGTCTTGCTCATAAAGGTGTATTAGTGAAGAAGCTGAGAGGCATTGAAGCTCTTGGTGTTGTCGATGTCATTCTGGGTAAATTCTCATTTGCTTTCGTACAGACAGGCCCACATTCTCATACATGCCTATCACATAAACAGTTGACAAAACTGGAACCCTAACTTCCAATTACCTAACTCTGGAAAAACTCTTGACCTTCACTCATAGTCCGATGAAATCACCAACAGGCGCCAAGTCTCTACAACAGAAAATCGAAATTGCTACTTGGCCTTCTTCATCTGCAGCCACATGTCCCGCTTTTATCAAAACTTGGACTCTCACGACTCCATCTCAAGCATCTCTAGCCCCTTCGGATTCCACCTCAGTAGAAACAGCCTTCGACGACCCATTTGACAATGCCATGCGCAGTATATTACCAGTCGCATTACCCCCTGGTGGACTCTACGCTGCTAGTACAGCTCGTGAGACTTACCCAACACTTTTGTCGGAGTTGGCATTTGATCCCGCAATCAAATTAGCTGCTTGGGCTTATGCATCTATTGATGGTGATTCTGGTATTCTAGTTGTACGAGGAGCTCCCGAAGCTGTGATAGATCATTGCATAACTAGTTCTCTATCACGTCCCGACAACCACAATGTATTGGATTCTCCGCTTACAGACGCTGGAACACTTATTGATGAGTTGAGCTGGAAAGAGATGAACCTGCAAACTGCAACAGCAGGGGATTCTGGTGCTCGAGTGGTATGCTGTGTTCAAAGTATACTTGCGCATCTTATACTAACATCGTTTTTCATTGGTGTTTTAGCTTGCCTATGCGATGAAACTGCTGACCTCGACAGAAGTCAAAAGACTAGCACATGAAGCTATAACTCTGGACTATATTCGTGGCTTGTCTTTCGTTGGAGCAGCGATATTCTCGGACCCAATTATTTCAGATGCCAAAGAAACAATAGCAGCTTGCAAGCGCTCTGGTATCAGAACGATCATGGCTACCGGTGACTTACCTCAAACTGCCTTCTCGGTAGCTAAAGCTACTGGAATCATAGGGAACTATGATCAATTCGTAGTTACAGGTTCCAACATCCAAGCACTGCCTGATGTGGAATTTAGTCAACTTGTGTCAAAGTGCAATGTATTCGCCAGGGTCTTGCCAGAAGACAAGCTGAGACTTGTAACCACATTGAGGGCTCAAGGCCATTGTGTGGCCATGATAGGAGATGGTGATTACGTGAATATGTTTATCAATGGAAGAACGTAAATTGACAACGTCAACTACTAGGTGTAAATGACGCTGCCGCATTGGTCGCTGCTGATTGTAAGGATCATTCCTCTTTGTTTCAAACATTCTGATTCTTCGCGTGGAAAATCTGGTATTTGACATCAATTTCTACAACTCTGACAGGTGGAATAGGAATATCTGGCGGACCTGGCAGAAGTGTCGACGTTGCCTTGGACGCCGCTGACATTGTGTTGGTGAATCTCAACAGCCTGAGTGTCATATTAGACTGTATCGCAGCGGGTAAAAGCATCAGAAACAATATCAGAAGATCTGTAGGATTCTACCTCTGTGTGAGTTTTGGCTTGTTTTCCAACATCAAAACAAAACCATGGACTTCAATTCCAATTATTCAATTCTGTAGTGTAAAATTGCTTTGAGCTCTCTTTTCATTGTTGTGATTGGAGGCCTTGGGAAATCACCGCTGAACCCTGTTAATATCGTCGGTACGCCATGGCCTATTAAGTAGGCTTGAATTCGTCAGTTCTAATCAAATCCGTCTATACAGTTCTGGAAATGTTCATGGACACCGCTGTAACCATCTTCAATGAGAACACTGGAGGGGACACAGTTCAACAATCGAGAGCTGAAGACACCAAGATATTTGATGAGACCTTAAGAGTCTTTTTGTGTACAGGATCTATCTTGGTCTTTACTTGCATCGTGGTGGCATATCTCGTTGGCACCATCCTACATTCTGGTCCAGAACTGACTTTCTTTGCTTGGTTATTTTCTCATTGTGCTCTTGCATTGAGTGCCAGAGTATGTTCAGCCATTTATCTCACTTTGTGGAATGTTCCTGATACAATTATTCATCTTACTACTCAATCCTGCTTCTAGACTCGGGTAGAGCCTCTACGAATACGTGGAGTATTCTCCAACATGTGGATGAATATTTGGCTTCTCTTTGTTATGATATCCGCCATGGTTTGCTTATTCGTGCCATCTGTAAGACATCGAGCTGGTTTGAATGGTGTAAACATAAGCCAGGTTGGAGTTGTGTTCGTCTTGTGTTGGGCGGTAGTTTTCGGCACACTCGAAGTCATCAAGGAAGTGAATTGGAAACAAAGGCAAAGAAGAGACGATGACGAGTCAAGACCGCTGCTAAATCATGATGCGTAATATTTGTATGTAAAACTGATGCAACTTACACATAGAACTTAGAATTGAATGCCTCGTAATATTTCTATTGAAATTAAAGTTTCGAAGGTTGGGATACTAACTCATCGATAGCTTCTGCAGTTTTGGTCGGCATTGACAAGAATGGGGAATGTGATGCAGGGAGAAGATATGTTCTTGTGATGCCAAACCTATCGCATAGCATCCGCTGATAGGTTTGACTTATGACGTTGTCCTGATCACATATTATATATGCCTATAGATTGAATGAACGGTGTAAGCAATACAAGTCGGACTGTCGAGTCGAAAGCTGTGTCATACTTTTGGAATTGTGCCCCAATTAGCATCCGTGAGATGTATCTTTTCGGTCAGCGGTTTGATCACTTGAGGAGTTAACTTTGATTTGGCTACTGCAATGTCCTCTGCTGAGCAATCCCCGTAAAACAAATCGTCTACAGTGTTTAAATCTACTACTAGTCGCTTCTTGTCCGTTGGATCCCGTATTCCTGGACCAGGGCGACCCGAAACCTTTGAATTTTCTTGAGCAACATCTGCATTGCTGCCATCTTTAGTTATGAAGGCGGTCAGGTACCTTTGGTTGAGGGTTCAGAAAGAATACAGTCAAGTAATACCACCAGAAATTGAAACATTAGAGATCACGTACACGAGAGCAGCTACTTTGTGCGGGTTCTTTTCAGCAAATGCAGAGATAGCAATGCCTCCCTATGGTAAAAAAAGTTATGGTCGCAAGTAATGCTTCACAACACAAAACGCCAGGACGGGCGTGCATATAGCACCGTCGCACGTACCATGGAATGTCCAACCAATACGGCCTTCGAACCTAGCTTGTCTACAGCTTGCTCTAGCCGTGACACGTAAGCAGATATGGTAATCTCTGATGTTGGCGTCTTGTCATCGCCATGGCCCGGCAAATCAGGCGATGAAACGCTATAGCCTTTAGAGGTTAAAATTGGGACGACCTTGTCCCAGCACCATCCTGCAGAGATTGAAGAAGTTGGTCAGTTCCAAACATGACAGTGGTGAAGGAATGCGATGCACACGAAATAGTTGAAAGGGATTGAAAAAAGCGCATTCCACTTGCCGCCGTGCCATGCGCCGTGACAGAGTACAATGTTCTTAGCAGCTCGAGCAGCCATAAGCGTTTGCAGAGCCAGTCCTCAGTTCTCCATCCTAAAATTGACACTGGTTTCGAAGGATGTTGAGCTGACGTTATTAGTTCTGACGCGTCGACACACGTAAATAGGGTTAGATCCATGCTCTTAGCCTCAGAAAATGCTTCTTGCTGTTTCTTTATGTCTTCCAAAACATCAAACAATAACGGCGACAGCGGCCAGAAGTCGATTTTTCACTAAAATCCGAAGTCCATCGTAATCATGTGGGGATTTGGCAAGAGTACACCTCCACCTCCTAAGGAGAAGCCAAAGAGTGAATTCGAGGCTGGAATGCCAAAGTTTGATGACATTGGCTTCGATTTTGCAAAGATGAACCTAGAAGATGATAGTGGACTAGATGATCCAGAGCTGCTGGTAAACTCACAGTTATTGATAGTTCTTGCTTGATTGCGTTGTTGTCATTTCTCCTGGCACAAGGCTAACATTTGATCTAAATCACCTTCAAAAGGCTGAATTGGAACACATGATGGCCGTAGAACGTCCTCCTGCGAGAAAGCCTGCTCCTACTCCTCCACCTTCTAGACAGGCTGCTGGATCTGCATCTTCACCTCTTCCTGCTGCTGCTTCTGTCAAGCAACCAATAGTACAACCAAAACTTCACGAAGAGCTCGTCGAATACACTACGCTCGATTTGACTGACGTGATGAACGATGCAGAACCTAATGTAGAGGTGTCTGATAAAGATCTAGAAGATCCTGACTTGCTTGCTGAATTGCATGCTGTAACAGGTGGCAGCAACCACGATGAGGAAGATTCCCATTTTGATAGTATTAGCTACCGTGGCCAATCTATAGATCCAACGCCGCAATATGCACGTTCATATGCCCTACCATCGAACTTAGCATCTAGTAGTGTACCATCAGTCGCACCCTCAGCTTCCAACATACCGAATACGAGTGTGCATAATTCGTACTCAACAATGCCTCAAGCAGCTACAGCTTCTGATCACTTTGTAGTACCCACACGGTCAACGAGCATAAAAGGTAGTGCCACCGTTGTAGATAGTAATAACAAGCCGGAGGACACATCAATGTCACTGGCTTCCATGATGGCTGTGACAGATCCCGCGTTACTCTCAAAATATATTCAGTCCGAAAAGGTCAATGCCGTGAATAAAAAACGAGCTGGAGATTTGAACGGTGCTCTCGAATCGCTAAAGACCTTCAAGGCTCTAGAAGGAAGGTTGGCTCAACTCGGACCATCTTCATCTCCGGCTGCAGCACCGATATCAAATCCAATGAATACGCCAGATAGACAATTACTTGCTGCCTCTTCAGCATTAGCATCTCCTCCTGCTCGCTCAGCTAGTGTAGAAAAGAAGAATGGTATTTTGGCTGTCTTGACTCAACGGCAGGATGAATACAAGAGAGCTGCCTTGGCTTTTAGAGATACTCAGAATCTCCCAAAAGCACAAGAAATGCTGACAACCTTCAAAGCGTTAAACGCTGCCATTATCACCGTCAAGCAAACCGGTGATTTGCCCGCAACATTTCAACTACCACCACCAGCACCAACCAACACCAATAGTACACCTAAATCTAATTCCAGTAATGCTACAAGCTCTACACCTACAAAATCTCAACTAGGAACCAAGCCATCCGTATCACCACTAGGTGCAAATCGACAAGCTGTAAAACCAAAGGCATCTACCATGAGTCTCAAGCAATCACAATCTAATTCCATATCGGTGTCTTCAGACACGTCAGTTAATACGGATGATGTAGGAGACGTCTGGCAATACTTGAAGAACTCGCTAGAAAGTCAAGTATCACTCGGTACATCTCTCGCTTCTCATTACTTAAAGGCAAATAGAAAGGACTTGGCTGGTGAATTTCATAGATTATCGAAGGGCTCAGCTTCCGATTTGGCCATAGTTACATCGCTACTACAACAACCACATTCTAGGCCGCCCATATTTACTCACAAGAATGTCACCTACGAATATGAGCACTACTTTGCAGAACTACCTAACGAAGAAATGGAGATAGTAATAGTAGCAGGACATGGTCTAGGTACTCGTGAAGTGAAGGGTGAAGATGTGGCTGGTTATGTTGTATTTGATCTCGGTTGGCCGACTGACGAGGATGGTACTCCAATGGCAGAATCCAAAGGGGAGACTCCCGTCATAAGTCGTAATCCAAATCCAGAATTCAACTATAAAAAGTCTGTGAGGTACGACAAGAGTCGTTCCTTTCAACGATTTCTGGAAAGGAAAACGGCTACATTTGATGTGATGCATTCGAGAGGTCTTTCACTGATATGGAAGCCCATATGTCTTGGTCGAGCCAATGTGCCCTTGAGTGCATTGTTGAAGTCGGCCGAATTTCATGAAGTCATACAGGTAAAGTCACGTTGGATTTTTTTTGCTCGGCATGTATTAGGTCAATGCCCACTCAAAACGTTTTGATATAGCTCGTTGATCCAGAGAACCCACGTAAACCAACCGGTGGACGATTAGAAGTTCGATTCAGAATGCGTCAAGCATTCTTGGGACCGGAACTCATATCTAAATCTCATCGGTGGTTGACATTAGATACCAGCCCCTCTACCCCTGCAGCTCGACCTCCGCTTAAAGACAATCTAGCACCCCCAACCTCATCGCCTTCTAGACCTTCATCTCCAGCTGTCACTAAACCTGTTTCGCCAAGAACACCATCACCCTCGACTTTGAGGACTCCAGACTCCGCCACGAGGTCTCCTGGAATCTCAGCAGGTGTTAAGAAAATACCATCGCCCGTTGTTGTAGAGCAAGCTGCTGCAGTCGATGATGATGTGGAGGCTCTTGAGATACGTTTCTTGAGGTAATGTGTTAGAATGTCTTATCTGACTTTACGGCTTTCAACTTTAACGTCTTCTTTTTTTAACTAGTGCGGATGGTATAGCTTCAAATTCAGTGTTGGAAGCTGAACAAAAGCAACTAGAAACCCAAATCAACACCTTGAAGGCTCAACGGAAGCCAGTCCCAGATGACCTACTTATGAGAGAGAATGAGTATCGCATGCGTATGGAATACCTTGTCACAATGGTATCTGTTGGACAGTTGACTATGCCTGGTAAGCTAAAAAAACAATAGCAGGGCTTTGTCGAATTCCTGCACTGACAAATATCCCTTCTATGATAGCATATCTCGCACAACTAAAAGAAGCAATCCAAACGAGTCGCATTCAAGCTCTTGCTTTCAAAAGAGGTGGTAAACTAGATCTGGCCAAACAGGCGCTAGTTCGAGTGCACTTGATGGATGCTGAGATCAAAGGGGTTGAAGAGAATCAAGAAGGTGAAGAAGATGCTGCTTGATGAGGATTGTTGATATACATGTAAACTGTGGAATCATGTTGTGTGTAAATATGAATGTAAAGATTTCAGATTCGACATACGCTGCTCCAAAGACAAACAACGATTTGCAGATCTGAGGTTCAAGTACTATGCCATCCTTTAAATGTGTGTATTGCGAAAAACAAAAATAAGTAGATATAAATATAAGCTATAAGGAGTCAGACTCGCCATTGCTGTTTGGATTCCATCGGAATTCATCAGGTGATACTTTTGTTAAACGGGTTGGGAGAAAGAGCTGTTCCAGCCATTCCCTCCAACACGTACTCTGTCCAGATCACGACATAAAATGAAATTGCAGATGAACTTGGCTGTCACGGCTGAGAAGAACACCAAGGAAACTGTTGATATCGGCGGACGGTATCGCAACGAAATTATGAACGTTGTTACAAAGGTCGAGACTTCCAACAACCACTGAAAATGGAGCTGTTCATATATATCAGTCTCGTTTATTCTAAATACTAAACAAACTGCATCAGGTACCAATACAACTTTCGAGCAGCGAGACAGGTTAATGAGCGAACGCGATTCAGCCAGCTTTGAACCGCACAAAACCAACCATCACGTAAAGCATGCGCGGTAATTTCTGTTTAAACACGCTTTTAATGCCATTTGCTGTTTGAATCAAGTGTCTCCCCACATTGTATTTCTCGATTTCTCGCACATTTCTCGCCTGCTTTAAAAACACAAACTGACAACGCCTTCATTCGTAGCAAAAATACCCAACAAAGATGAAGCACGGACCAAGGACGACGATGATGCACTTTACAAGGCACTCTGATATTGTAGGCTCTTGTCCCCTTCTCTCTCAATCCACCTGATATGCGCCTCATTGATGCTCACATTTTGTCCAGTTTGGAACTCTAGATCTGTGGGGACTGGGGCAGCCAGAAGGTATGTATTCGATGGATGCACTCATTGTATGTGCATTGCTTGCCTTTCTTCGCCATGTTTGTATGGTTTTTGACCGTCTTCTCCAAGTTGCAGCTATTGACATCAAACTGACCGAAAACAATAACTTGTCCATTTCCAAATAGACCAAGCGCACCAAAGTGTTTCTCTCACTCTACTGGGATACAGGACGCTAATTACATCAGGTGATACTCGTTTCAGCCGAGACGAGGAGGTAGCCACTCCAAGACATCTCCTACACGCACTCTCGTCCACAATTTTGGTTTTATCTCAACCAAAGTGTTAAAACACTCGACACAAGATGATGCTCATTTCAAGGAGCATCGGTCTTGCTGTTGGTGGGACTTTAAGCATCATTTCTTGGATGCGAGGGTAATGTTTGCGCCGACATTGACCTTTTCCTTAATTGGACGGTTGATGAAGGTATCGACGCTTCAGTTGGCAAACTAGTGGATTCAAAGTGATGCTATGGAGTGGCTCCTTGCTTTTGCTGTTATTGTTGCTTAGAACGCCTCGATCCCTCACTCTGTGCTTTTCCTTTTGTTTAGACATGCTCATACGTATCTGCATTCACGGTGCCGACTCTCCCTTGGACTCAACGGGAAGACATCAGGTGATACTCGTTTCAGCCGAGACGAGGAGGTAGCCACTCCAAGACATCTCCTACACGCACTCTCGTCCACAATTTTGGTTTTATCTCAACCAAAGTGTTAAAACACTC